>NW_010510101.1:0-6722 GCF_000687285.1 Phaethon lepturus
GCTGAACCGATCCTTGTCCTTCTTTGTGTATCCGCTGCTCATAACTGCCTAAAGAAAACAAGACACCAAAGCTGTGGAAAAGGACAGAAGTGCCCACTTTAGGCGCTGCAATTAGAAGATATTTTACAATAAATGTTTTGCAACGGGCTGGCACGTTGTCCAGGAAAGCCCCGGGGATTCACTTTGATTTCATGCTCTCTTACTGCTCTGAACGAGCTAAAGCCAGTATGTGGAGTTCCCTTTCTCACAGATAAAGTTTTTCTGCTTCCTGCATCAACAGTTTCACTTTAAATACTGAAGCAGCCTTGTGCGAGGTAGGATGCACACACCTGTTTTTAAATGCTTTGCCCTAAGGTCATGGATTTAGTCAACAGCCGGCTGCAAGCAACTGCCCTCTCCAAGGCACAAGTAAGTTTGGGAGAAGGGGGGATCGGGGCGGCGCGCCCCGGAGCAGCAGGGCTGGACTCGGGCAGGCAGCACGCAGCCCCGCCGCCTCGCACTCGGCATTACCGAGCGGAGACCGCCGAGAGCCCAGGATTTAACGGATCTTCCAGGGGCTTTGTGAACAAATCTGGCAAGAGCTGCGCTGCCCGAGCAGGGCCGGTCCTCACGGGGACTCGAGGGGCTCAGGGGCTCCTGGCGAAGGACGTGCCCCCCCCACAGGTCTCTGCCCTGCTCCATCTCGCGCTCTGGTGGGATCGTTTCCTTCCCAAACCGCCGCTTTCTCCTCTGCCCCAGCCTGAAGCTGGTTACAAGGCGACCGTGAGCGAATGAAAACCGCAACCATCTTACACCCCCTTGCTCCACCCGAGATTTCTCTGTGAGAAATCACTGACTGCTTCAGGCCTGCTCTGTTCAGCCCCTGAAGACCCCAAATATCTTGTGACCCCAAGGAACAGGAGACTGTTCTCCCAGACGACAGGAATCAAACCAAGAAGAAGTCACAAAGATCATGAAATTAGTTCTTACATCAAAAATATTACGCAAAGAATTTTCTCCGCTTCTAACGGCTAAAGCACCTGGGGCACATGAGGTGGTATGCTTAGACTCTAGCAATAAGCACATGGATTTAAAACAAGAATAAAAATGGAAGCCGAGATTCTCAAATCATCATCTGACTCCAGCAACGGGTTTCAGAAAATACCCAAAACTATGGGACAGGCATGGAGAATAAAAACACCACCGCCATACGACTACGCCCAGCAGAGCCACCGCGTCTCAGGGCGGGACGTTTCGGACGGCCCCACGCACAGCGAGCGCTCAGGATACACGCCCGAAGGACTGCCGCCTCGTACGCCGACGGTGCTCCCCAGCGCGCTGCTCTGAACACCGGTTCGTTTAGGAGGTTTACTTCATCTCCCAGGAAAAAAGTGCAAAGTCTGGAATATAAAATCACGTGCCGGTTGAGTGGGAGAAGGAGAGGGGGAAACTGATACCCTCTTTTCAAACGACGTTACCGGCAGCTTTGATCAGCACAGAAGAGCTTTGCGAGGCTCACAGCTGTCATTTCAAATGGGTTCTCGCTTGCATTATTCTTTCCATTAGGCAGTGTTATCCTCTTTGTGGGATCTTTAGGCTTCATTTCAAAAGTATCAGAGACTCAAAACCATGAAGCAGAAGAGCCTGGTAGCTTTTTTTTTTTGAAGGCAGGCAGGCGTGGGTCCAATTTACTGGACAAAAATGTAGCCTTTAACGGTGAGCACGCACGAGGGAAAGCTCCATCCCAAAACAATCCCTTTATGTATAAAACCTTCATCTTTCAGGCCTCCGTCTCAGACTCACCCTCCCTTTCTATAAGGAAACAAGAATGAGAAGAAAAAAACCTGCTACCATTTAAAGCTTTAGATTAAAAACTGAATGCTCAACAGAGAAGAATGTACACCCAGAGAAATTAAATTTTATCTAGAACTGATGAAAGATTGGGATTCTACCAAATCACTCACAAACTCGTTATCACAGTTTAGCAGCAATTAACTCTTTGGGATTTGACTGAAGACTCTACCAAAGGTCTCCCAAAGTCCACAGGAAGCGAATACAAAGCTACAAGCCCCGCTTGAAATGTCCCGTGTTTCCCACCAGTGACCCTGGTTTGTCTTTAAAGAAGAGGGATAGCGCCGTCCACGCAACAGCGAGCGGAAGGCATCAAGCACGGTGCAGGGCAGACCTCCACGGAAAGGGAGAATTTCTTTCCTCGGCTTTTGATCAATTCTATTAACACTTTTAGCGTCTCCAAGCCCGCTCCGAGTCCTTTATCGTGACGGCCCCATTAAGTGTTTCCCTTTGTCTTTGTATCTGTGTTCCATCAAGCTTATTAAAATCTACTTCACCAGGTCAGAAAATTAGCGAACTTCAGATACAGCACATCATGCAAAATGGAAACCTCATTAAGCAGCGCGCTGCGTTATTCGAGGCACAGGCATCTGCTGCTTAAAATGTACAGTGCGTGGCAAGACTTCGCAGAATTCTCAACGTCAGACACCCGTAATGCACTTCACACCGGATGCGTGTTTGCAGATGGATGTTATTATGAGCAAATATTTCTGCTCTGGAATTTCAACAAAACAATAAAACCCAAATATAGTTAATTTAAAATTTGGCACTTCCACTTTATGTACAGTAAATGACCCATTTTTCAGCTGTTTACCACTCTCAGGCCACGGTTTTTAAAATGAGAATGATGCATTTTTGCCCAGTAATTACTTTATGCATCAGTTAGACAAAGCCTTGTTTGTCTCCAAATTATCATTCTGTGTCATTTCAAGTGTAATAACCCTTTTGCAGTTATTTCACCGTACAGAAATCTGGGAAACTTCTCAAAGGCAAATAGTTTATTCTAAGAAAACTATTTATTAAAAAAAATGCAAAGCAAAAGCTGGTAGCTGATTTAGTTTATTTACTCTACGTAAAAACTGTTCCTATCCTACAGCAGCTTCAAAGGCATCCGCTACACTTCTCAAATGTGTCCTGTGAAAACTATACCTCCCACATCCAACACTCGAACTCAGTATGTAATTTGGATTCTCCCTAATTTAGTAACTAGTGAAACACAGAGAATTATGAGCTTCAAGTGAATGCAGCTGACGTGGATGAAAGAGAATCTCAACTAAATCGCTTCCTAAATGCAAGTAATTCTGTTTAATACTAAGTTGATCGCTCCGATGAAAGCATTTCTCATTTTAAAGCCTGAAGCCAGACATTTACCATTGATTTTTAATAAACAAGGTAAGTATAAATGAAATGATCACTGCAGGGGGAGGAATACCTGCGAATTCGCCGCACCCGAGCTGCCACTTGGCACAGAAGCTCTGACTGTCTGTCACCCGCTGCTGAACGAACAAGGGCAGGTTACATGGAACCACATTAACGGCATATATTTAAAGTTCAGCAAAGTGGCACTGATTTGCTTCAAGCCTCGTTTCAGTTGCTGTGACGGTATAGAAAATGAGCTATTTGGTTAAACCGCTTGCTTAAATTTTTATGAATGATCTTAACTATCTGTAAGATAAGTATTATTAAAAGACAGACCCTTGACGATGAACAAAGGCATAAAGAACTCATGTCTGGAGGCTGGAGCTGGAAAAATTCAACGCAGACAAGAGACAACTATGTAAAAGAGAAGATAATTAATCAGAGGACAAGGTTATCAGAGGGTAGGAAATTCTTCGCAACCTACGTGTGTCGAAGTCGCGAGTGAAGGCGCCTCTCGGAGAGACGCTGCAGCCCACCGAGACAACGGCCGTCGCTGGCAGAGACGGGGAGCTTCCCACCGCCTTGCTGGACGATCTGCCGCTGCGTATTTCATAACCCACGTTATAAAGAAGTCAGAGGAGAGGACTGTGATGCTGAGCCCCGAAACCTTTAGGACATCGCTGCAGCGACTACGTATTACTGCGCTTCTGGGCAAAGGAGGACTTGGAAGCTACTTAATTACCAGCTTGAAATCCTACTACTAAGTGTGATTGAAAAACATCCACGTCTGAATGTTTTTGTGCTTTAAGGAGACCAATCTCTTCAAGTTCTTTGCAACCCCCTGCTCCCAATTTTTAACAGCTTTACAGTTAAAAATTGTACCTACAGAGGCATAAGGCATAAAAGCAGGCTAGCCGCCATGTTCCGGCTAACGCGGACACGTAGAATTCCTCACAGCAGAACCGGCATTACCAGAACACGTTCTTCTTTCTATAAGGTCATCCGTGTTTTCCTCCATACATGTGTGTTTGCATTATGCCTCTTTACTCCTGTGAATAATTATCCTCGTTACGCTTCCCAATTGCTGCAGCTGTGGCCTGTTCACAGCAGCGGCGCTCGCTCAGGAGCTCTGCTGCTGCAGTATCACCCCAAAACGCAACGAGCTCCCGAGAGACTGGCAGGTTTGGGTTTTTTACCTCTTCTCTCCTCGCTGTCCCTTTACGATCGCTCATTTTCAGGGCAACAGCCCTGAAGTTTTGAAGCCTGTCTCAAGCTCCATGCACGGATCAGTGAGCAGTCGAGAACAGGACAACCAGCATTTAGGTTCAACGTTCAAGACGTTCTTATCGCTCAAGCAGTTCCTCAAGGTATCAGTGGAGAAAATCCTAGTGAAAGATCTGGGCAGTTTTGGTCCTTCCTGCTGCCCGGGGAAACCTTAAGAGCAGCCTCAGTCGCCCAGAGGTGACGGGGCAGGAAAAGGGGGACAGGCAGCGGTTTTACCGCCCACTCTGCTGCCGCTGAAATGGGTGGGAGCTGGACCACTGACTCAGACCAACGGCTTATCTCTTGAAAACCTCGCCTTACATTTAATATCCAGGAGATTAAGGGGTGGTGAAAAAGAAACTTTATGCAATTCTCTGCCACGTGAAAAAAATGCAACTCTTCTCAGAACAAAAACGTGCCTAAGAGGCAAAGCTGCTTAAGCTCTGCTCAGACTCAGAGAACAGCTCTAGGCACCATTTTTTCCTGCGTCAAAACAAAAGCTACTGTCATCTAAGCAGAACTTGAAGGAGTACCTTCCGGCTGGAAATTATGGGCTTTGCTATATTCATTTCTCAGTTTGCTGTCTGCAGTTCCAGCTGCTCCTCACTCCGGGGATGCACCTGCAATGTGAACGGTCCTGCCCTCCGCCAGCAGAAGAAACCCAAAATCTTAATTTTAAAACAGGTCCAGTCTATAGTCTTTGTTTTCACTGATGGAGGCTGAAATGGAGAGGTTTGAAGAGTGGTAATTAAGGTGGTTCTAGCAGATTCCAAACGCACTTTGTAAACCATTTTATGCCATGCAGATGCAGTAATGTGTTTTAGGTGAGAAAAAGCATGCAGCGCAGGGATGATTACAGCAGATTTTAAGCAGTTAAGAAAGGGTTAGACAAAGGAGTGAGAAACATTTCCAGCTTCGTTCCGCATCTCTTACTGTTGCAAGGCTTAACTAACTGAATAGACGACTTAAAATATATTTTTATTCCCTCCCCCTATTTTGCAGCTGCCAGCAATTTCTCCTTTTCTTAATGTTAAGTTTGACAATTAAAGTATAATGACCAGACGAACTTTGCTCCCATTGCTACGTGTTATACAAGTCTTAGACCTGTGTAACGGTGCTTTGGAAGAGTGTTTTATAGAGTTGACTCTTATTAATGCTAACTTCATTAATCCCAAAGAAACCACGTGTAGGCAGCATCTCCACTTCAAAACCTCTTTCCATCCCCAGAGTAGTCGGGCGCTCGTGTACGCGGGCACGTGGCTCGGGGTCGCTGAAGCCCCGTGCACGTCACGCTGGGAGCCAGACCTGCACAGCCTGGGGGAATTCGCTTTACGCTGCCTCTGGTGAGCTCAGCTCTGACCTTGCCAGACCGCGCTCAACACGGTAAAGCTGCGCCTCCCAAGGCCATTGCCTGACGCCACCACACCTTGCTACAGACGCAACGGCCAGCTCTGCGGCACGCTGAAGCTACAAACCTCTCTCTCCTCCCGCTCCCACTGCACTCCCCGTAAGAGGTTATTAACCAAGAGCGAGACCTGCAGGAGCAACGTAACGTGCAGCTTCCCGGTATCGCTGGGTGCCCCAAATAACAGATGCAGGAACCTCCTTACCTCACCAGCTTCTCTCAGACACTACGAAAAAGGAGCCTTAAGCACGTCGTTATTATAATAATTACCCTTGTCTTTGGTACCAGCTCCTCTTCCTGACCCAGAAAATAAGTATTAGACCTACTAAGCAAGCACCACAAGTAACTTTTACACAGGAATACCTTCCTGGCCGGCCCCGATGGCCGACAAGTGAACAGTTTGTGACTGGTATCAGGAAAGAAACTGAATTAAGCTCTACAAGGAGGGAGTTGGTTTTAAAAGCCCTCATAATAATGAAAAACGCCAGTTTAGACTTTGAACTGATGTTGTGTTGTGTTTTCACAGCACCAGGCGCTGCAGGAGCGTGCCCCGAGGCTGGGCTTCACGGACTGTGAAGTACCATTATTAACTAGCGTGTTCCCCCAAGCTCTGAACAGTTTGTGAAAGGATGTGATTTTCCCATCTCTTCCCATATACAAAGGTTTTAATAAGCTTTAACAAACATGCAAGCAAACAAACCCTTAATTAAAAGATAAATTTAAATTCCTGAGCTGAAGGCTTCTAAGTAACTCTGACAATCCCCAACCGTCCAGGTAGCGATGGAAGAAAGTATAACCGAGGCAACCCCAGGGATGGCAACGTCCCCGCCCCGCAGGCAGGGCCAGCGGTCCCCGTCCCCGCGCG
>NW_010510102.1:0-265 GCF_000687285.1 Phaethon lepturus
GGCCTCCGGACGGGCACGCTGGGATGTGTTGTGGCTACCGGTCAGTGTATTTTGCTGAGGACTAACGTTGGTGTTTTGCCATCCGGACTGAAAGCAAGTTTGCACGATGTGCGGGACCCCCCGGGGCGCTGGGCTGAGCTGGGGGTGCCAGGCTGGGATGTGCACCCTTGGGAACGGTCCCTTTGCCGTGCGGGCAGCGCTGCCTGTCCTGGCACAAAGCCTCGGGTGCTTTGCCTGAGGGAAACCCCCCTCCTGGCTCTCTCGG
>NW_010510102.1:726-992 GCF_000687285.1 Phaethon lepturus
GTCAGACCATGCCTCTGTGTTCCTCTGCTGGTTTGGTTTTCCAGAGAAGGTAGTCGGCTCCTTCCCTCTACGAAGGGTCACCAAATGGTAAAACCATCGTGCTTGCTCCACGGGGCACATTTGGGATTGTCCAAGTGGGTTCCCAAGGGACCCTCCAGTCCAGGCTTTGATGGTGGGTACTTAATTTTGGGTGGCTCCACAGCCCCAACAGTGGGACTAAGGGACCCCACCTCCTCATCTACCAGTTGTCCATCCACTGGCCAGGG
>NW_010510102.1:1016-2322 GCF_000687285.1 Phaethon lepturus
CCGGGGTTGGGCCGGTAAGATTTCTTTAACCAGCCTCCCCCAGCCCCATGGTGCGTGGGGCTCCGAGAAGCCAACCGTGGCCCCCACAACCTATGGCTTTCCTGGTATTCCCTTGGGAACGGGGCGGTCAGAGACCTGCCGCTATTTATCCCTGATGGCATTTGCCTTATCGCTAATGAGCGCGCTGCAAATGAACAATCAACATGTTCCTTAGGGCTGTGAAATGTGGCCTCTGCTCCTCCTCCCCGGCTTTTGGGGGGCCAGAAAGCTGGAATTATGGAAGCACAAGGTACTTGTGTAGCTAACGCCCCGGGGCTGTTTGTCAGAGATTTCGCGGGTAACCAGGAATGTTACAACACACGAGCTGGCGATGACTGATCCTCTGTTCATCCGCAGTATTCCCTGGCTCTCCATCCACCGCTGCAGCAGCCACCAAGCCCCGGGTCGTTTCCTAATAGCTGGTGACAAACGATGGCTTTGAGATAGCGACCTGGAGAGGAATTTGGTGCTTTCGGCATCTCATTCGGCAAAGAGCGCTTGATAGGAATTAAAGCTAGAGGGAAGTGCAGGGACACGTGGCCCACCCTGCTCCTTCTCGGGACCTCCTAGCTTTTGCCCGAATACCCTATATCAAGCTTAAACGTTTTCTAGCTAAGCCAAATATTTCAATCCGATGCCACCAACGCCCATGTGGTGGCGGGGATGGGGTCACTGGAGCCCAGCGTTGGGTGGCCAGTGGCATCCCCAGGGATGCTGAAGGTGCAGGGGTGACAGCGCCGATGCCGGGGTCCATGGACCTACTGCCCCACCACAGAGGTCACCTTTTCTGTGTGGGCTTCAGCAGTGAGGGAGGAAGCAGGAGTAAGAATAGCAAGGCGAGTTTCAAAGTGCCAGATCGAGCTGCTTGACCCCAGCACGCTCCAGATTTTTGGCAGATGTGAGCTTTCCCCTCACCACATGCTCCTGGGCTCCTCCAGTGAGCAGCTCGCTTGTCCCTGCACAGAACCACAGATCGCAGAATCACAGAATCATTAAGGCCAGAAAAGACCTTTAAGATCATCAAGTCCAACCATCAACCCAACACCCCCATGCCCTCTGAACCGTGTCTCCAGGTGCCACGTCTACACATTTTTGGAACACCTCCAGAGATGGTGACTCCACCACCTCCCCGGGCAGCCTGTGCCAATGCCTGACCACCCTCTCAGTACAGAAATTTTTCCCAATATCCAGCCTAAACCTCCCCTGGTGCAACTTGAGGCCGTTTCCTCTCGTCCTGTCGCTGGTTACTCAGGAGAAGAGTTCAAAC
>NW_010510102.1:2337-3144 GCF_000687285.1 Phaethon lepturus
AGTTGCAGAGAGCGATGAGGGCTCCCCTCAGCCTCCTCTTCTCCAGCCTGAACCCCCCCAGTTCCCTCAGCCGCTCCCCATCAGACTTGTGCTCCAGACCCCTCCCCAGCTCCGTCGCCCTTCTCAGGGCCGTGGCACCATCCTCCTGCCCATACCTCTGCCCCTGCCTCTTGCCTGCATTCTTCATGCAGGCAACAGGATTCACCATTTTTCCAATTTTCACCACAAGAAAGTACGACCCTGGTGCGGCACGTGTTCTTCTCGTGTCCCATTCACACCCTTTTCCTCGGGTCACCGGTAGTGCCCCCGAATCCCGTACGTCCTCCCGCGCTGCCCCTGGGGACCCGCAGCAGCCTGGCAGCGGGCAGGCTGCCTTTGCCCGGGGAATCTGGCAGGAGAGCCCGTGTGGATCCGGATACAGGTTCCCGTGGGCTGGCCTCAGCCGCAGCCTTTAAGATGCTTGTCCCCTCCATGTCATTGCCCCGCGTCAGCTCGGCTTCTCTCCAGAAACTCTGTGTCGAGCTGTGAAAGTGCTGCAGGCCAGCGAGACAGGCTGGGTTTGCACAATGCAGTCAAAAAAAATTGAATGCGTTTTCCCCGCAGTCAAAAAAAAAAAAAAGGAAATTTTTCCGGCAGCTCCACTGCCCGGCTCGTGTCTCCTTAAATCACAAAGGTTTGGAGCGAAGGCAGTGAGCTAAATCCCAAAATCTCTCACGGCAGCAGAAGCAGGCTCAGGGCATCACAGCAAGTGCTGCCGGGCTGCGTTACGGCACCTTCCCGGAGTCCCTTTGCCGGCGGTGCATCCCG
>NW_010510102.1:3157-3805 GCF_000687285.1 Phaethon lepturus
ATGCAGGCAGGAGGCACGGGCAGAGGTATGGGCAGGAGGATGGTGCCAGGGTCCTGACAGCATCCCCCTCTTGGAGGTTTCCCTTACAGGGAGGACTTATTTTTATTCTTTTTGGCAGGAAAGGTGGCTTTTATTCCCAGTATTGTTTCCCAAATGTGTTTTATTTTTTTTCTTTTCAATATTTGACCTGACAAGAATCAAAAGTTTGGACTCGACAGATGCTCCAGTTCGGAGAGGAGGTATTTGAGGCTTCCTGCCTTGGCAGACTCGCAAGCAAAACATGCGGCTTTTGGTCACTTATTTATGACATTGATGTCACTCATGACAAGAAAATGAGACTCGGTTCTTTGGGTTGCTCCATCTCCTTGACAATTATGACAGTGATGTCACTCATGACAAGAAAATGAGACTCGGTTCTTTGGGTTGCTCCATCTCCTTGACAACCTCCCAAAAAGTTCCCATTAATTTAGGCCAGTTTAAATAGTCTCCGATTATTTTTTTTTTTCTTTCTGCCTCGAATGCACCCACATCTGTTGGCTTTCTGAAATTCCTCTCCTCTGCCATCCATCGCCTGGAAACTTTCTTCCAGATCGTTTCGTTTTTCCAGCCCCATCGCCCGCCCCGGTCCCCGCTACCTGCCGCGCCGGG
>NW_010510103.1:0-1125 GCF_000687285.1 Phaethon lepturus
GCCTTTTTCAGTTTGGGCATTCGTTCTTCCAATGCCCTTCCCATCTACAGGCCACATACTGATTTGGTCCTAGAGGAGTTTGGTTTTGTGGGCCTCTTCCTTGTATTATCACAGTGCGTCCCCTCTTCCCTCTACCCTTTCTTCTGGTATCATTTCCATTTATTGCTGCTACTAGCAAAGATGCCTGTAACCTCATTCTGCCCTGTTTTTCTTTCTTTTCTCTCTCATCCCAATTGTTATACACGTTATATGCTATTTCTATTAATTGTGAAATCGACATTCCACCGGCCCCCTCAACTTTTTGCAATTTTCTCCTTATATCCTGGGTCAACTGCCCAATTAACAACATATTAAACATCCTCTGATTTGCCTCATCATCTGGATTCAAGTCCGTCCATTTTCTGGTTACTTCACATAATCTCTTATAAAAGGCCGATGGATTTTCATCAGGGCCTTGTCTCACTTCATATAGTTTGGACACATTTTTCGGCTTTGGTACTCTGTGCCAGACCCCATATGATATTAACTGTTGGTATTGCTTCAGTAGGACCTTCCCCCCCGCCCTATTAGGATCCCACTCTGGATCTTTTCTCGTAGGCAAATAGCCCTCAGGTTCCTCGTGAGCATTTCTTTTTTCTCCTTCTGCCCTGGCTTTTCTAATTATCATTTTTTTTCCCTCTACTGTAAAGAAAGTATTTAACAATGCTTGCACATCTCCCCAATTAGGATTGTGAGTCAGCATGATAGTCTCTAAAAGCTGATGCATTCCTTCAGGATTTTCTCTATACAAACCAACAGATTGTTTCCAGTTTAACAGGTCAGAGGTAGTGAATGGAACATGTACAAAAACTAGCAATCCTTCCGGTCCCACCACTTGTCTTAAAGGAGCCTGAATAACTGGCTCTGGCTGAGTGTGCCCTCTAGTTTGACTGGAAATAGGGCTGAAATTCTCACTACTCGACTGTGAATTAGAATCAACCGGTGATTGTCCCGTACTACTTCTATACAAAGGTGGGGCCATTGGAACGAACAGTTGCACATCCTCCTGCTCTTCTCCCTCTACAATTTTCTTATCATCACAGCCCATATTAGAGCCACTCCTTTTTTTCTTATCAGAAGCTGTAT
>NW_010510104.1:0-4330 GCF_000687285.1 Phaethon lepturus
GCGGGCAGGGGGAGGTGCAAAGGGATTATCCGCGCAAAGCCCGCGCCGGGGCGCAGCAGGAGGCCGCAGTCAGCGCAGGGCCTCTCCAGGCCTGAGGTCGCTCCTGGAACTGCTCACCTTTCTTTCAGCTGAGGGACAAGCTAAAGTGTCCCCCTGGGCTTAGGGACACCAGAGCTTGTGACGGAGGGAGGACGGGGCCGCAAAAAACGCGGTGAACAAAACCTTATCACCTCCCAAAATTGTCAAAAGGCTCAGCCGTTAAAGCACTGGGAAGCGGGAGACCTGAATGTCATTATAACAGTAAAGGTAATATTCATCAGTATCTCGATTAATTAAATATTATCCTCGGCTTCTCTCCCGGGCAGCAGCACCGGGCACATGGCAGAGCACCCCCAGCCTGCGCCGGGTCCGGGGGCTGCAGCCAGAAGCTGCTCAGCCCTTGAGAAAACCCATCAGATCTCACTCCTCCTACAACCGTTTTCAGTAAAAGCCTTTCAAACTTCACTCAGACCTTGTCAAACAAGCAGTAACTGGTGGCAAATGAGAACTCGAGACGAATTTAATGCTGTATCTATTCAGTCCTAAAATACACAGACCATCAGCAGCAATAGCACGTTATTTGAGGTATATGATTTCCAGCAGACTGGGGTTTTAGCCTCTCAAGATCACTCCAACCATTTAAATCCCGTGAGCTCTCCAGAGGGATGGGGTATCTGGGAACACCTCCATCCCTCTTCCCCATCTTTCCCCTGAACCCTGAAAAAACAGCCTTGCTACATTTCCCTGCATTTTAGTCTGTCCAATGCTTCTTTGCTGTTATAACTTGATTTAAAGTGATGTCACCAGACATGAGAGCGCAGGAGCGGTGAGCCGCAGCCCGAGGAGCGGAGCTGTGGGGCTCCAGGGTCCCCAGGCTGCAGGAGGGCACGGGGGACATTTGCAGCTGGGAAGGGTGTCCCCCCCCGCCGCCATTTTCCTCCCTGGGTTTTTATTTTCTGCAGGCTGAATTGCCCCCAAAACCTGGTGTCTTGCACTGCTTTGGTTTTCAGGAGAAACTTCCCGCCCCCATGCAGGTTGGGGCCAGAGGTGCTCACACCCAGATCTGCTAAATCGTGGAGCTGGAAATGCAATTTCTGCTACTTTTCGCATTAGCTGCAGCTTAATCGCAGATGTTTCCAGCCGAAAAGAAATACTCCCACAGCCGATGTTTGAGACAGCATGAGAAATACCACAATTTGGTAATGATGACCCTCTGAGCACCTGCTTTTGTTGTACCTGGGTGTACGAGCGCGTTTTCAACTAAAACATTTGAGAAAGAGCTGGTTTCAATGATTTCCCTAATACCAATGGTGACATCTCATCTAGCATCGGGATTTCAGCCCTGGGGATTTAAGGGAAACATCTACTAGACAATCCCCACGTGGAAAACGTCAAAGTGGCAATTTTGAAGCAGCCTTCATGCTTGAAAAGGTGCTCCTGCATCCATACAGTGATGCTTTCGCATCCGACAGCGGTGCTTGACTGCCTTGCTTGGGAAGGAGCCTCAGCTAAACCTTCGGCTACAGCAGGCTGAGACCTGCCAGGGGCTTCAGGCCCCGGAGCAGGAGGACCCCGGCTGACACACGTCACCCCCAGCACCCTCTGCTTATTTAGCTTGAGTCAACCCGGATGCTGCAAGTGCTGGGGTGGGCACGTGGTGCTGCAGCGCTTTGGAGTTGTGCCCAAAACACACTCTGCTTCCCCGGCGGCTCCGGTTTTTAATGGGCTTGAAGTAACTGAAGCGCCATTTGTCTTCGTCAGGATGCTCAGGAGCCAGCGGGGCCGGGAAGAGCCCGGAGGGGACGTGCGCAGGGCGACGTCCCGCTGGTGCTGGAGACACCCCGTCTCTCCCAGTCTCCCCACTCTGCAGTTCAGGCCCAGGTCTGCCATCCTGCTGGTGTGGGCACCCCATGAGCAGCTCGGGGCAAGGCTCTGGCAGAGATCTGTCCCCCCCGGGTGGTTTCCCCAAGGCCATTGCACCTTTCTCCAGGCTGTTTGCAATTCATTTCCCCCCAAGCTTGTCACTGGGAGCCCACCCTGCAAGCTCCTTCCTGGCAAGAGGTTCCCTCCAGAGCCGCGGTGAACACCAAGCCACCAGCCCGGAGCTGCGCAGGCTGCCTGTGCCTGGCTCCTCAGAGCCATTTCCATATAAACAGGCTCCCTCCAAGACAGAGGAGGAGGTATTATTCAGAAACAAACAAAAAAGGTGGGTCTATGGGTTTGCATTTTCGGAGGCACACAAAAACGTTTTCCTCCTGCAGCCCATGGAGGCCCCTGGGTAAAGCTCTTGGAGGCAAGCAGCTCCCGTCGCCCAGCCGAACCGGGTGGGTTCTCCCAGCCCTTCCCTTCCTCAGCTTCGTTTCTCCTCCGCCCCATTCATTGTCTAGTCCCGTTTTCAAGAAATCCTGCAGGAACGACAGGTAGGCATTTATTTCTTTTTTCCTTCTCTGTCATTTCTCCATCCAGCTTACAATTTTTGGTGGCAATTTAACAGCTTTTACAAATTACATTCCTATCTTTTTCTCGGTTATTGTTACGGAGGAGAAAGTCTCATTTTTCACTGTGATCCTTCAAGTTGCTGCTGTCACTGTATTTAAGACTTTTTTTTTTTTTTTGTCCTTAGCTTTTATTTTCTTATCCCTCAAGGGCAGCCTTGGAAATTCAAAGCTGTTCCCTGACTATCAGCGGATCTGGTATTCTCTCTTGGCCATTCTGCAGCGACTCTCTCTCTTCCTTCCATCCTTCCACCTAAATGACACCCTTTTCTCAATAAATTACCCTTTGTCTTTCAAAGCAACATTTCCATTTGTGACAGTTTGAATGTATAATAGTTGCATCCCAGCGGATGCCTGCAGAAGTGTCAACTAACAGGCCAATACAAACTCAGTCGTGCAGAAAATAGAGAGATTTATGTATGTTGGGCTTTATTCCCCCCCCCAACACTTGGACTGCGCTCTGAATTTTCAAGGTTTGAGTTTAAAGGTATGGTTTCTTGTCAAAAAAAACCCCTCTCCTGGACCAGAGGGGTGGTTGAACTGATGGCAGGATTCCCTTTTTTCAACATAACACCCCTTGGGGTCCCTGGAAAATGCCCCGGGGCAGCCAAGCCCGCCCAGCCGTGCCCCTCGGCGTGAGGCTTCGTGTCCCTGGCATGCTGAACCCAATGCACAAGAGCACCAAAACCTGCTGAAAGCACGAATCCGGCACCGCCAGCAGCACGCGCCCGATTCCTCTGCCCCACTTTGGGCGTTCAGCAACGTTCCCACGTCACCGGCATGGAGCAGCAGGGAGGCGAGCGGCACCCCGAGCGGTAGGTGCGAGGGGAAGGAAAATGGAAATATCACCTGCAGGAGTGCCCGCGGGCATCTCGCACGGTCCCTAAACACGTGCCAGCAGCCTGGGAAGGTTTCCTGCCCCTACGGCAGCGCGTGCCGAAGCGTGCCGGGTTGCTTTGAGTGTTTGCAGAGCTTCGCATGGCGAGAAGGCGGCTGCGCTGCCAGGAACAAGGAAAACTGTCGCATCGTACTTTGCGGTTACGCAGCGTTTTCCACTCTTTATGGCAGAAACGTGCCTGAAAAACAGCTGACCAACAAAAGCCCTGATCGCTTATGCTACAGAGGAAACATTGATTTTGCAAATATTTCCTAGCAATAACAGTGGTAATCGATTATCGCTGCTGTTACTCATGATCTCGCTAATGGAGGGTAAATGTGCAGCATGGCTGGAGCAGGCTCAGCTGGAGCAGCGGCTTTGGGGTGTCCCCAGGCTCCCCATGGGCAGGGAGGGGTCCTGGTGACCCCCCCTGCGCACAGGGACACGCACGCACTCAGAACTACTGGAGGGGGGATGCAGCAGATAAAGCTCAAGAAGGTCGGATGCTCACACCGGGCTCCCATCAGATGAGGATGGAGATGTCCAAGCCCAGGGCTGGCAACAAGAGCATCCCCCCCTGCCCCGGCTCCTACAAGCTGCCCAAAAGCAACAGATTGGACGTTTTTGTAAAAGTTGTCAAGAACCAGCCTTTGGCTTTGGGAGCCTGGGACTTTCTTCTCTCAGTCCTGCACCTTCTGTCTCCTTTCCAAACACCAGACAAGCCAAACATTATTTTACAATCCCGGCATCTGGCAGGCAGCTCTGGGCAAGCCTCTCAGCCTGTCACTGGTGAGATAAATGAGCCCATTTCAGTGGCCGACTTCATAAAAGTATATGAAAAGTAGTTAACAAAAGGGTATTTCACAGAGCCGGGAATGCAAATGCAACCTCCGAGATAACTAATTAACCGAAGCAGCCG
>NW_010510104.1:4369-7228 GCF_000687285.1 Phaethon lepturus
GTTGTCATTTTATAGAGGTTTCAATTAGTTTTGCCCCGTCCGGCGGCCGTTTCGTCGGCGGTGCGCACAGGCCCCCTCCTGCTCCGCCGCTCCCGGGGCTCTCGAGGTGAAGAGGGGGAGAGCAAAGCTGGGAGGAGAGTGGCTTCATCTTGCAGAAGTCCCCGACGAGGGTCATGGTTCCAAGTGGTACCCAAGCGGCCAGCAAAGCCGGGGCTGTTCGGCAGAGGTGGAGCCGTCCGGCGCAGAGCAGCGGCAGCGGCCGCACGGCAAGGTCGACCCCAACAGCAGTCCCGTCCTGGCCCCGGGCAACCCACGCTTACCCGTCTCCTCCCAGCCCAGAGGGACTCACGGGGAAGGTTTGCTGGGGGCCGTGGCTCGGCAGTGGGGGCCCAGGGGCCTTACTGGTTTTGCGCAAAAAAAGGGGGCTTTTGCGGGGTTTGGGTGTACGGTACGCACGGGGTGCCCGGGAGGAGTGCTTGGGAGGGCGAAGCGTTCAGCAGAGCTCGGGTTTTGATGGCTTTTACTGGGCGGGAGGCAGCATCTTTACGAATACAGATTTACCATCGCCTTGTTTGAGTCCTCCAAGCTGCCACCTCCTTGACGGGGAGCGTCCCTGCGGGGGCGAAATCCCATCCCGGCTCTCCCATGGAGAGGGATTTTCCCCCCTCCTCAAACCTTTCCGGTAACATTTGGGCAGAAGCTTTAGGTTTGGATACATCCCATGATTTAGTCTGTATCCCTGCTTTGGACCAAGAGCACAGCTCACACCAAAGCGCTCCCCAGGGAACGCTGGCACCCGGGTGGGACGTGCTGGGGTTTGTCCCCACTGTGCCACCACCGCAGCCCGCGCCTGCCCCTTTCGAGCTCTTCTCGTGCAACCTTCAGCGTTTTCTTTGCTCCTCCACCTGCAAGAATCCGTGCAAGCCCCCCCAGCACGCAGCGAGCTCAGCAGGATGAACGCCGGAGCAGGGCGTACCATGGGGATTAGTCACCGCCGGGACCTCAGTCAAATGTTTTATTTAATGTCTTTTTTCAAAGACATTTGTACTTGAAAAAAAAAGAATTACGAGCTCTCTGCTAACAGCGTGACTCAGAGGAGCTGTGGGCACACACCATTTAAGCAAGAAGTGTCTTCACGGTGCTGAGGCAATGTGGGCGAGGAGGGGAGAGGGGCTGCTGCCGCCCACCGAAACAGCCAAAACCCGCCTGCTGCCCGCTTTCCTCCCCCCGTGGCAGGGCTTCACCCTCTGCCATGGCAAAAGGTGCTGCTGAGAAAGTGGATTTTGCAAAAAAAAGAACCCACCTAAATGACTTAAATTTGCACTGCCAACAGCTTTGCTAAAAAGGGAACGGCTCAGAGTGCTGACGGCGAGAGCCTACCACCAAAACTGCACCCAGCGGCTCGGCCGAGGTCTGGCGTGCCCCGGTAACAGCCGTCGGACCGGCTCTGGCGTTCCGTGCACCCAGCAAATCTGTGCCCAAAACACAGGGCAGGGCAACGCTCTGCTACCAAAGGCCACGCTGCCCCTCACCGCGCCGTCCCGCCTCTGTGGCTGCCAGGAACTTGCTCAGCGAGAAGTTCGTGGGACATTGCCAACCCCCCCGGAGCTGGTTTAAAAAACAGCGTGGCTTTGCCAGAGGTTACCTGTAAACCGCCCCGGCACAGGGGCCCGTGCATGGAGCACCGAAGGCACGAGTATTTGCAGCAGCCATTTGGGGGTTGCCCGAGTCCCCATGCCAACCACGGCAGGTCGCAGCACAGGCGTCACGGGAGCCGGGAAAGGTTACAGGAAACAAAATAAGGGTAATCTATTCAGCTTTTCTCAACACAACGTCTCCCACCTGCATCCAGCATCGGCCTCGCTGGGAATGAACAGATCGGGCAGCGGCAGCAGCCAGAGACGCTGTACAGAGGGAGAGCGACCAGCTGCAATTCATAGGGAGCCTTGACCTTTCTCCGGATCGACTTCCAGCACGTTACCGGGATGGCGGGGATTAGCTGCCAAGCAGAGGCGTTTGGAAATCCTGCCAGCTCTTTCCCAAAGTGGAGGAGGAGGAGGCTTTGCCCGCACCAAGCCCGGTTACTCCAGCCCCTGTAAGGCCCCCGAGGGAGCGCAGGGAGAGGGGACCTGTGCGCCCCATGGGCCGCGGCCTCCGAGGGACAGGACGGGGATGGTGTCCTGGGTGAGCCGGTACTCCCCCCCGCCCAGCCGGCCGCGGCAGCTGGCAGAGGCTCTCCGGGGAGCAGGTTGCAGCCCGGGTATTATTAGATGTGATGGTTTTATTTCTGCTTTGGCCAAAGTTCAGCTGGTGCAGTTTGAGCTCCGACGCCGCGACGGGTGCTGGAAGCGTCCCGTCCTGCCAGAAATGCTCCGGCCGTTCGGTGCCGAAGGTCAGAGGGACCCAGCCTGGACAAACGTCACCGTGTCCCATGCATGCCGCCATCCAGCCACGCAGCTTCCCACAGCAAACAACTTCATAATCCTTCTTTTGTTATCATTAAAAAAACCCCAAACAAACCCAAACAAGAGCAGCAATGACAATAAATGATCCTAAGCCAGGGCACACAAGGCTCTGGGTTGTGTAGCACCAGCTTTGCCAGATCACATACCCCTCCCTGTTTTGCGTTCCCCAGGGAAATTTCCTCCCTCCTTCGCCGAGCTCGAGCTCTCAGAAATCTCTCCTTGCTGCCCTCCTACTTAGAGGGGGAGAAAGAAAATGAATTAAGAGCCTGTACAACATCTGCATCAAGCTGCAGCACGTTCCTCTTCTCGCCCCGTGCCTCGTCCCCCCGGGCTGGCAGGAGGGCTGGGGAGAGCAGCGGGGCCGGGGCTCGGCGTGGGAGAGCAGCCGGGCTCC
>NW_010510105.1:0-415 GCF_000687285.1 Phaethon lepturus
TGCGGGCATCTGGGGACCGGGTGGACTGAAGCCCAGCCCGGGGGAAAGCTGCGGCGTGGGGAAATCATGCCTGCGTGGGGCTGCGGCACCGGCCAGCGAGCGGGGAGCGCAGCTGCGGTGAGGATTTCCCAGTAAACATTTGGGAAGGGGATGGTGCTGCTTTTGGCTTTGGTCCCACTGGCACCTCCATCTAATTGCGCATTGCCGACATGAACACGAGGTGTCTCTTCTTGCACGGGACGGAGAGCAGCAGCCCAGGTGATGGAGAGGAGCCATCCCGGGGAGCAGCGGGACCGTTCCTGGATGGCAGGTAGGACCCAAGTCGTCTCTCGGGGGCTCGGTGGGTGGGCTGGGGGAGGCGAGGGGCTCCCCGGGGCGGGGGCATCAGCGCAGGAAGGAGGTGAACTCCCCCCTC
>NW_010510105.1:439-1434 GCF_000687285.1 Phaethon lepturus
GGTGGGCTGGGGGAGGCGAGGGGCTCCCCGGGGCTGGGCCATCAGCACAGCAAGCAGCTGACCTCCCCCTTGGCCAAGTTGTCGCAACAGCGGGGAGGAAGGTCAGGCTCCCCGCAGGAGGGTGCAGGGGCTGACGTCAAAGGAAGCAGCTGGTGATTCACAGGTTCTTGGGAGCGCTGGTCTCTGGGGCTGTAACTCATCCCAGAAATGTCATTTCATCCTTGAGTGTTATCGCTGCTCTGCCGTTGCCCACCGCTCCCAGCCCCGTGGCAGATAACTGGCCTCTGGGGGAGGTTGAGGGGCTGCCCCTCGCTCCCAGCCCCAGGCTCAGCAGCTTAATATAATTAATACTGAGCTTTATATAGGCTGGAAGACAGGCTGTCTTAGCGTGGGGCTGCGTGGGGCAAAAGGGAGGGCTGTGCGCCGTCCAAAACACTCTTGTCCATGCGATGTGCGTAAAGCGTCCCCGGCGCTGCCCCGCCATGCGCAGCCGTCCCGGGTGCCCACCGATCCCACACACGTTTGTGGGTGCCAGCGGTGCCAGCAGGTCCCTCTCTGCCTGCGGGGTTTGGTCTCGGGCGCTGGGGCTTTAACGTGCCACCGCAGCGAGGGCTCTGCGGTGGGGTCTGCTCCCCGGGGGGCCACAGACTGCCCTGGTTCTTGTGCCCGGCGTTAGCTGAGGTTGGGCTGAGCCCAACCTGGCTCTGGTTATTCCAGGGTGGTTGTGCCATGAGATGGTGTTGTGGGTGTTTGTGCCATGAGATGGTGTGGTCCATCGTTATCCGTTGTTATCTGTTATTATCTGTTGTTATCCACCATTATCCGCTGTTACCTGTCAGAATTGATTGTTATCCGTCATTACCCGTGGCAGGTGACCTGTGTGGGGGTGGCCGTGCCATGGACCCCAGGTCTGTGAGCAGTGGGGCTTGTCCCTGGCACAGGCGTCGGCTGCGAAGCGCCGATCGAGCTGGGCAGGGAGGCTGTGCCTCGGTCTC
>NW_010510105.1:1876-14772 GCF_000687285.1 Phaethon lepturus
GCTGGGCTTGCAGGGTGGGTGGAGGCTGGGGGCTCTGGGGGGGCTCTCCCCATGCCCTGTTGTTTTCTGGGTTTTGTGTTTTACTGTCTCCATGACACTCTTTGCCGCCAGACCCATTTCTGGGGTGCAAGGGGGATGGCCGTGTGCCATTGCTGAATGCGGACTTAGCTATAGGTAATGTTCCTGCTGGCTGCAGGGATTTTGTATTGTACTCCGTCCCCTACAGCCTTTCCTGGGCACCTGCGTGATTGCTCCTCCGTGTTTTCACGACTGTTGTCCGCTCTCCGTGTGCTGTGCGAGTCGGAACGAGAGCGACGGCTGGACTGTGTAGGACAGCCGCTGCCCCAGAGCAGTGGAGTGGCAGTCAGCTGCTCTCTGTGCCTCTAGGGACTGCAGTGAAGGGGGCAAGCAGAGACTTTTCCAATGTCGTATGATAAAATTGGGGGCGGGGGGGAAGGCAAACCCTCTGGTGCTGGCGAGTGATGCGCTTTCTGCTCTCAGGTCTGAGAAGACAAGCTGCTGTCGCCATCAGCCAGGAGCTGAGCAAGCTCGCCTGCCGCAGCACGGGACCCAGCACGTGGATTAACCAGGTTCGCAGAAGAAGCTCCTTGCTCAGTAAGTGACCAGCAGACGGGGTCTGGCCCTTCCTGCCCGGTGGTTGGAGGAAAACCCGCTTGTGGGCAGCCTGTGCTTTTGCTAAACAAACAGCGAAGGCAGGCAAGCAGTGGGAATTGCGTTTACTTCCCCAGCCCCTGGGCACGGGGAAGCGTATTTGATGTAGATAAAGCTTATCTGGCATTATGATGCGTTAGTCAGCCGTGCAGTGTTCTTACGCTCGCTGCTGCTTTTGTCTGATCCCGTGCAGGCTCCAGGCTGGAGGAGAAGCCCTTCAGCGAGATGGAAATGTCTTATATCAAGCAAGGAGAGGAAGCCCTCCAGAAGTCACTCAGCATCCTCGGGGACCAGGATGGCTGGAAGACGGAGACGGTGGTGGTAGGTGCTCTGTTTTGCAGCAGTGGCGCAGTTTTCCTGTAAATATTTGTGGTATTAATTCTGCCTTTCCCTCTCCAGGATAACGGAGACAAAGTGCTGAGCAAAGTGCTCCCAGACGTGGGCAAGGTGTTCCGACTCGAGGTGGTGGTGGACCAGCCCCTGGACACAGTGTACAGTGAGCTGGTGGACAACATGGAGCAGATGGGAGACTGGAATCCCAACGTCAAGGAAGTCAAGGTAGGAGACACGTCAGACCCGTCTCAGCCAGGGGTTCACACACATGCGCAGTTCCGAGCGGCAGTGGAAGGGCCAAAGAATCGCTTTGCCCATCGCAGCAGGCGCCCAGGGATTTCTCCACCTGTTCTTTGGGAATGGAGGAGGCAGACTTTATCTCATCCACTTCCTGCTGCAGACATAGAGCTTGTTCTGCAGTAACCACGTTGCTTCTGCAGCAGTCAGTCTGCAGCAGCTTGTCTGCTGCTCCTCTTGTAGGAAACGCACTTCACTGCAAGCTAGCAGGCCCGTTCTGTTGTTAATTTGTACTGTTACTGGAGGATAAATAGCACAGTACCCCAACGGGCATGGAGGAGCATTTTGCTATTCCACAGCTTGTCTGGAATAAAGAGAAATACCTTCCCTTTTCAGGTGTTGGAAACTAATGTTCTGCATTCTGGGATGAAACAGACATTTGCAATTTTTCTGACTATAAATCAAAGCTAGCTTTTAGCTGTGGTTTGAAGTGAGTACTTCAAATGAACGTTTTGATTCTAAACTGTCCAGATTCTCCAGAAGATTGGAAAGGACACAGTGATCACCCACGAGAAGGCAGCCGCTACCCCCGGTAACATTGTTGGCCCACGGGACTTTGTGAGCGTCCGGTGCTCTAAGAGACGCGGCTCCACCTGTGTCCTGGCCGGCATGTCCACAAAATACGGAGCTATGCCAGAACAGGAAGGATTTATAAGGTAGGATTTATAAGGTACTCACCTTTTGCCTTCACTTACAGGGTGTGTAACAGAAGTCAGATTCACACACTAGCTTTTAGTAGGGGCTCAGAGTAATCAGCCGGAAGGAAACCCTAATTCACGAAGTGCTTCAGCACGGCTGTAATGTTCGGGGCCAAAGTCAGGCGTTGCTTTCTAACGTGTGCGCTCATCCTCTTACAGAGCTGAGAACGGTCCCACATGTATGGTCCTGCGCCCGCTGCCTGGCAGCCCTTCGCAAACCAAGCTGACGTGGCTTCTCAGCATTGACCTGAAGGTAAGTTTTGCAGCGAGCATTTCAAAGTAGAAGCAGGAGCTGCACTGGAGGCAAGTTCAGCTCACGGGCCGTATCTGCTCCTCTCCAGGGCTGGCTGCCAAAGACCATTATCAACCAGGTTCTGTCCCAGACGCAGGTCGACTTCGCCAACCACCTCCGGGGGCGCCTGGCCCAGACCGTGGCCGTGAACTGCTGACCACACAGACATGGGTTGTGAGGCTTTGTTCAGGGGTAAAGTAGGGAATGGTGTAAGGGGGTAAGTCAAGTCAGATACAATTTAATTACAGCCTCTGTTTAATAGCAGACATCACTAATTAATATGTAGCTTCAATAAGTAAGTCAAGCTTTATTTATTGAAACTTAATGAGTTAGGGAGTTCGCAGGGGCCTGACTGGGCCAGCACAGGCTCATTGTGTAAACACAGGACCAAAAATCTGAGGTATATCCTGCATTTGCTCTACTGAGCATGTGCTGGCCCAGTCCAGTCCCTGCAACCTCCCTAATTCATTAAAGCTTTATTTATTTATTGACAGTAATTAGTGGTGTCTACTATTAAAGGCTTTGGCTAATTAGTTATTAGCGAAGTCCCAGGCACGAGCCTGGGAAGGCAGGACCAGCACACACTCACTGGGACAAACATGGGACTAAACCTCAAATTTTACTCCCCTTCTTCTCCCAAACCACAAACTCAGCACTTACTAACTAAAAATTAGCTCTAATTTATTCTTCCTGTACAGACACACACAGAGTGTCAAATTATTTATTTATTCAAAGCTCTGCAATGATGATCAGTGCGCAGGAGGCCCTCTACAACTTGTCAATGCAGTAAGCAGCAGGAGATAGTCAGCTTGAGAGATCTCTAAAGTATAGCTACTTTGAGTTTATGAATTGAGATTCAACAAGTCACAAGACAAAAAAAAAGTGAGAGTTAAAGCCTTTATTTTTAAACTGGTTTCCAGTTTGGGGGAAAAAAAAAAAATACAGTTTGGACAGAAGCCCAAATTTCAGTCTTACATGCAGTAGTCTTGTTACAACACAATCCTTCTGGCTGGAAGCTGCTGTTTACAATTGGCCAAACAGTTGAGCAGAAGTGTCAACATTGCTTCTGCAAGTCTACATACAGCAGGCAGGTCCAGCTACAGCCTGCTCTCACTGACCAAGTGACTGTTAGGACCCAGGTACATCACTTGGGAAGTTACCTCAACACAATACTTGCTTCTTCAGCGAGCTACACTGTAAGAGTTACTGAAGACTCCAAGAGATGCCCACAAATAGCACAATACATACTAGAACTGCATTCACTTAGACTCCAGCATAGTGGTAGAGCGTGAACCTTCAGCAGGTAACAAATATACATAACACCTGCCACCAAGAGCTGCATTGGCTTCACGCATTGGCTGATTGCTCTGAGTGATGCATGTTCCTCTGTAATAAAAACCACTTGACTGGATACCCACTGTGTCATTTTTGTTAACGCTGCGCCACCTACTTTGGTTATGGCTCCCAGGGTGGACTTCGTCTTCCGTCAACTTCCGTCTCTACGTGATACAGTACATCTGCCAGCGTGTGTTCTACTACAGCACCCCAGCCCATATCACTCATCTGCAAAGGGGATGAAAGACAGTTAGCTGAAGTCATGATGTACAGGCTCAGGGCAAAGAGTGACTAGCCCTGTTGTACAGCAGCATTCCCAGGACTGTTTTCCTCCTCAAAAAACATTAGTGAGGGGAAGAAAATTTCCTTAAACAAGAATTCAGACCTCTTACTGATAAAAGAGGCTACCACAGGCAAGAACAGGGACTTTACACGCTGTCAGGAGGAACAAGCCAGCATCTACTATTTAGTTAAAATGTAGCTAAGTTATTTGTTAGGCTATCTGTCCTTAAATATTTTTAAATACAATCCTTTTGTCCACACTAGCCAAGTACAAAGACTGACGAAAACAGATACAGGCTTGGTATAAATCAACTCCCACCACCACCACAAAATCTCAACCACCTTTTCTTTAAATACTGTGAGGCTATCACAAAAGTGGGGGGTAAAAAGCTTCAGTTAGTTGTTATTACTTACCGGACGGTAAGTGATATCTCTAGGTGGATACTTGAAATACGGCCCAAAGTTTATAGAAACCTGTGGGAGACACATTTGTCATTAGATCCAAAAAAATGGGTAAATTTCTTTAGTCTTCAGTCCTCACCCGCTCCTACTCCTGAGCCTACCTGCACCCTGTGCAAGACCACATGAACAAACATCATCTGCGTGGAAGGAGAGTGTTCATTCAGCCGTTTGATAAAGTTACATCACACACACAAGTGAACAGCAGCATTGTTTGAGTTGCTTCACTAAAGTAATTCCCATCTTGCCTCTTCACTTGCCTGACATGCTCCCAGTGTGCCCACACCCTATGCGTTACTAAAACTATGATGGACTTAGGAGTTAGCTGTCAAAGATACGTTACTTACCGTGCAGCCTTTGTACAAAGAAATAGCAGGAAAATAAACTCCTTCAAAGATGTCTTTAAAGGCAATTCCTTGACTGGCACCATTCTTGAAGAATATTATCTGAAAAGGAAGAGGTTTTTTCCATTGATGCTAACTTTCATGATCTTACTTGTGAACTACAAAGCAATTCTCAAGAGGCAGCTTAACCTACACTCCTTTACCTGATGACAGACAATTACTTAAGTGACAACAATAACATTACAAGCAAAGGGTGCAGCTGGTTTGCTAAGTTCACATTTATTGCTGCTTTAATGAAAGCATTCTTGCTTCTGATGAAGAACTAATGAGTAAGCGATTAATACATACAATAAACCAATCTCAGCAGGCTTTCCACTCCTCCTGAAGTTCTGCATCCTCCATCTAACCAACGCTGAACCTACCTGGCTTCCAGGGGCTTGCTTTAGGCTCTTCTCTGCTTTGTCCACGAAGTCCTTCTCTTCAAAGTACAAGTAGCTTTTGAATTTGATCAAAGCCTGAAATATTAGAAAACAACCACTTCAGAAGCCAGAAAAACTGTTACCTTTAGTGACATACTAAAGAACGTCAGACCTACAGGAGCCCGGCTCTGGGATAGGCGTGCCTGTTCTGTCAAAGTGCCCGTGAGGAGTGATTCACACATCTCAAATATTTGAGAACCAGCAGGGGAAGAGAAGATGAAACGAGATGTGGCCAATCTCATTCAGTAGCCCATGCAGAGTCTTCCCTTGCAGAACCTCTGGGTGGTTCTGTGCATTTTGTTTTCTTGAGATCAGTGCTGGAGACCTCTCCGCTGTGAGCCACAGTGGTGCCCAGAGGTAGGGTGGAAAGGATGCACTCAAAGGGGGCAGAAGTGAGGTTTTCCACTCGTCCACCTAAGCCAACACTTAATCCAAAAGTGAACTCCACACCTCACCTTATCTTTGTAAGTGTCAGGCAGTGATTTGGCAGTCTCAGTATCTTCTGGAAGACTGATGTAAAATCCCAGTATATCACCCTGTCCATAGCCAGATGAATAGTGTTTCCCTATCGACTGGTGAAACTTTGTTCCCTTTTTGCTGCGCCAGGAGTAACTGAACTTGTCATATCCCAGAGGCGCCTGGAGGTTCCCTGCGGAAACCAATGTTTCTCCATGAACATCCACAGTGTAGCAGGAGCCCCTCTGTGTGTCCCACTTCAAGTTTTGGAACAGTAATTACATTCAGTTAACAAATATGACTGCCATTAGTACAAATGCATTGACTACAGTGTTAAGTAAGGCCAAGCGTGCAACAGCATAAAGGATCCACCCGTACAGCAGTTCTGCACTCTGCAGAAAGAGTCTCCCCTTAAGAAAAGCAGTGAAGAAGAGGGCAAGCTGAATGTGACTTACCCTCCTTAAGTCTAAATTACTAAGTGCTGGGGAAAGAAATATAGGCCCCAGGTGGAATCCACTGCGAAGAAATATTTGGTAAAATTATTTACCTAATGGCTGTGACCAGCCTAATCTGGCAGCTGTGTCTGGAGGCATCTCATCCATGGATATTTCAAAGTACCACGCTCCTTTCCGCACTCCATGCGAGGCTCGTACCATTGAATAGCCCTTCTCACCGATAACAGTCAGTCTGTCATCAGAAATCTTTAACTGAGGAGCTGCAGTAGATGAGAGAAGATGGTATGAGTGACTCATTTGTGGTTTCTAAGGTGTGGCGATGTCAAACAGCAAATGAACATACAGAAATGGATTTAACATTTGCAACCCTTAAAGCAGTTATATCTGACATGTCAATAACCAGTAACCTGAAGTTATAGAAGATGGCCCCCCCTAAGAAGAGCTGGCTATACAACTTGCATACGATTAGCAAGCGTTGTACCTCGGTCGTGCAGTGCTAGGAGGACTCGTTCATACAGGCAGGCTCTGTAGAGGTCCCCAGGGATAGGCTTTCCTGCCCAACAGTCTAGCTCCAGTTTTTCTGGGTCAGGTGCATGGGGGTCAGGCTCGGCCAAGATGTAACGATATCCATCTTTATTAAAGGGGTGTTCCAAAGGATAACCGTGGGGTGGCAAGCGCTGAGCAGAAAACAACGGGTCGCTGTGAAACACAAAAACTACAGGTTGGCATCTCACAGTGGTGATGGTTCAGTCACCAGTCACGCCAGGACAACCTCTCACAGAGCTGTTAATGGCAGTGCTTGCGGCCTGCACACCGCTTTACTTCCAAGAGTCTGTGCAAAACGACCATGTACTCATCTACAGCATGAGCGTATACTCATCTATTTCAAATAATTTCTAGTATGTGACCTATCGATAACATCACAGGGTTATGGCATGATTACCTAAAAATCTACCAAGGGCAGGGGCAGGCAGAAAGCAGCTTAAAGCATCAAGACTCAAGCTGTCCCTCTGGCTAGCGTACACCACCTCGCTACAGATGCTCGTCGCTGTGCCAGCGCATCATACTTCCTCTTACCTTCTGGTTTTCTTGGCTGTTCCCGTGGTCCCTCCGTCCTGCTGCTTGCGCTTCGCTCCCCGTCCCTTCCCACTGCCTCCTGCAGCAATTCCCCCTAACATAGAAACCATGGTGTATTAAGCAGCTGATGATCAGAGAGAGCCCGTGAGCATGGAATCTCCACAAAGGGGCAGAAGCGGCCAAATTAAAATCGATTCACAAGCTCAAGTACCTTCCTCGGTTATATGTGAAACAGACGTTATTGAAAATGAGCGTAGCAAAATCCAGAACTTTCACATAGCTTCTAGTCAACTTTTGAAATGTCTAAATTTAGAGTTGAAGCTAAGTGAGATTTATCAACAAAATGAGCTCAAGAAAAGATTAAGAATCTTTTCTGTCATCAAAAGATCTACAGACAGCAGCATTGGGATCCCCCTCAAAAGCATTATTATTTGCTTTCATGGAGATTCCAGTCACAGTTCAAATTTATTTCTGCAACAGTAGCAAAAAACCCAACCTACAGCACACACACTATCTGATTTCAAGCAAACTCATCATCCCAGTGACAAACTATGCTGGAGAAACACTCTGACACCAAAAAGCACTTAACATTAAATTTCCATCTATAAAATAAAATACACCTAAGTTGAGCAAAAATGAAAAGCAATAGAGGTGTTTCTCTTCAGTATTACCAAAATCAGTACAGCAATCAAACAGTGGATCATTTCACATAATAGCACACAATTTTTACTCATAAATAAAAACTATAGTACAGGAAAAGCTACATGTCAAATGTAATCCAATTAATAGCAGTACAACATTTTAATACTAAATTGTATGTGCATTTTACCATTACACTATTTCAAAAGAAATCACTGTTGATTTACAAGGAAGACTACAGAATTTTTATGTACTGTAGATAAACACCTTTACAATGCCCACATGGTGTTGTAACTAAAAGTACAGTCAGCTTTTAAATAACCAGCATTCCCCTTACGGCGTAAGGGATTCAAACCATTGAAGGAATACCATATTCTGCACAAACATGACATGAGCTCAACTGCACTTGCTAGTTTTAGTGCAGATAAACATTTAGGCTCTCCAGTTTGTCATCACTTATTTGCCTAAACAATCACAATACCATACCAGCTCACAGATTCAGACCACTTATTGAGGCATTAAGATTCAAGACTACAACAATATCAGGTCAAATCATACAAAGTAAAAATAAACATAAGTGAAAATAAAACTTTAAACCAGTCAAGTGGGGCAGAATATGATAATTAAAAGCTTCTAACTGCTAAAGATTAAAAATGTGGAATTGTTGGTTTCTAATAAAGTATTATTGCAATCACATCAGGACAGGCTTTTGATTTTTAATTGACTTTAGCTTCTAAAATAATTAAGCAAAAAAGCTTTGCAAACAATAATACTCAAGTTTTAGAAGCTGAAAGGTAAATATTCACCTCCCAAAGAGGCTCCACCTGTAAGAACAGAAGTGGCACCACATATTTGTCAATCTTGCAGAAATTAAAAAAACCCACTAGTGCATGAAATGAAGACAATGCAGCCTTAGATATCTATAAGCCTGTTTTAAAAAGCCCAAAACACCTCTTCTTCGGTACTATTTGAACGTGTTTAATACGGAACGGTGTAGCTTTGCGCACAAAGAAATCTCATCGGCAGTTAATACTACTACAGTAAGCTTTCTGTAAGTAATCTCAGCGAGCTAGGCAAAGTTGTTAGCACAGCTGCCATTCCACAAGAAGAAACAACAGTAAAAGGCAAGCAGCGATTGTAAGGAACAACATATACTTTCCCCAACTACTTTCAAATCGCAGAGTGAGGGAAACAGGAGATCTGAATAATACAAGTAGGTAAATTAAAATCATTATGGAAGAAAATTGACAAGCTCAGCTTTCTTGCAAACATCTTGATTTAGCTGGCTGCCATGAAGAAGAAGGTTGAACCTTCCCAAAAAGGTAAAATTACTCTATCTCTATAGAAAGGCATGGTAAGACTGGCTGAACATGTTTTGAAGATAATAAGCATAACCTCGGTTCACACGACAGGTTTAACTGCAGCATCTCAGCTGATGTAATCGCACGGACACCCAGCTATAGGGCTGGGGAAACACAGCTCAGTCCCAAATGTTAAAAACAATGCCTGATTAAAGACCTTACCGTTTAAGCTTCCGCTTGTGGATACAGCATTGTTCTGTTTCTGGTTATCGTATGCAGGACCAATATTGGCAAGATCCTGAAAGAGACAGAAAGTCTGATGTACAGACCCAGTCAAATTTACCACTCCGAGCCTGAACACGGCACTTCCAGGTGCTGGTGTACTCCAACACATCGCTTGGCACCACACAGGCTCACAGCGTGACTTGGCTAAGCTTTGCTCATTTGACTGAGCATAAGCCACCAGCAAAAAGAACCCCCACCCCTTCTCCAAACTCCCCACGGCACACTTTCCTCCCATCTCTAATTACATACTTGGTCTAGAAGTCCAAACTTGGGGTAATCTTCTTCCGGATCTTTACTCCCCGGGTCTGGATGCTCTTTCACCAAGAATACATCTCTTTCCTTACACTAAAATAGAGAAGAAGTTTAGGTTGCACAGGGTGAGATCATATCAAGTTCATTAACAAGTGTTTAAATCATAGTATTTACTATTAGTATGTATATCAACTACATAAGAAGCATTAGAATCTTCACCATTTAGCTTTAAGTCCAGACCTCAGCAAACATGAACGTCAGACAACTGTACCATTCACAGAAAATCCTGCATGAATTTAACTCCAAATACTTGCCATAGTTTTGACAATATTATTAGGCCAAGTCATTTTCCCAGGTCTCTGTCGTGTTGTCATACATTCCCAGTATTTATCAATAAATGGGATAATATCCTGTAAAAAAATTAAATATAATTGAGTCTTAACAGCGTGGGTCTGAAAGTCTTGCTGCCAACATTTGTTTGAACTTGCTTTTCACTGAAATCATAGCTTACGTAAATCCATGATGACTTTTATAACAGCCATACCTTATCTTTTGAGAACATAGTTTTCGGGTGCTCATCTTGTGTCCTTGACTGCCACGTTAAGTTGGCCAGAGCACTAAGGCACATTTCCTTGAGATCTTAAAAACAAAAATATACCAGAGCTACAATTACACTTCATGGGGAAGATCAAACATACACCCATGTGCACAGTGATGACTAACCACACAGCACTCACGCTATCTTGAATAACAGTAAAACCCTCACAAGTTCTGTCCTAACTCAGCAGCCCTCACTAAACAGAAGATTTTCACCATCTTAACAAGTTAGTAGCAAAACATTTTCAGAAAAAGCCACACATGCTTGTTGCTAATATGGAATTTTTTTGGTCATTTTTGAGAAGTTTCAGCAGAACCCTCCCGCCGACTTTAGATAAAAATCAAGCCTCCAGGATTACCTTGCACAAAATTTCAACGAATGTGCTTTTACACTTACTTGCTTGTTTTCTTAGGAAATACGTGTTCCCACTGTGATGGCAAACATTGCAATGGAAACTGTAGTTGGTCATGAAAGGCAGACATGATCTGGAAAAGAGCACACAGATTTGTAAGTTCTGGTGTACACAGAATTAACTACATCAGGTTAAGAAATTAATTATTCCAGGCTAAGAGATTAATTATCCTCTCTCCAAAACCAGAAGCATCTTACAGGTTTAATGGTATTTTCATCAAATTAGGTCATGGGCATCAAGAAAAGCCACAAAGCTCCTGAGAATAATGTAAGCAAGCTAAGTGTCATATTCTTGTCTTAGAGAAGCCCTGAAATTCATTCAGCAAAATAAGAGACAACAACCTGGAAGCTCTGGACAAGAAGCTCCATCTGAATCAATTCATTTTAATTGGAAGTCTAGATTACTTTTTAGGGACAAAATGCAACCAAGCAGTTTTAGTAAGTCTAAGGTCAGTCTCACGTAGGTTCTAGAAAGCAAGCCAAATTTACTTTTCATGTACAGGAAGATTTTATTTTTGTTCACACCAACTGAAAGTGTCTGTTGAAGCCCCTTCTGCTTTTCAAATAATGTTTACAGGCCCCTAAGGCACTAAGTCCACGAGTGGCTCCCACAGGCCTGGGCTCTGGGCAAAGACAGCTTTATGTTGCGATGTACGAACATAAACACTTCCTGCTGCCTTGGGTAAAGCTTTTGTTATTTACACAACACACTGGTTTCCAAGGAAAACTTTTTTCCCCTTGGTCCTTGGCAATTTACACTCTAAATACTTCCATTTTTGCTAACCAAAGTTTCATGCCCAGTATTGAACGGAGCTTACGCACGTGGTATCAATGCCAAACGTGTCTGCTGTGAACCACTTTGTACAAATTCCACACTGCAGCTCTATCTCTCCAAGCTGCCGTCCGTTCTCTTCATCAACTGAGCCTGCCTGAGCATCCAAGGCTTCGGAGTTGTCCCCGGCAGCTTCCTACAACCAGAGCAGATCAGCAAACTTGGACTGGCTTAAAGATTGAATCAGACAGGAAAGAAGTTTTGTGCAGTAACCTGTCAAGACAGGAGAATTTAGAAGGAATACATTTTTTTCTTTCCTGCTAATACACAGCCATGCTGTGAGTGAGCTGGAACTATTTTATACATTCAGGTAGTCAGAACTAGTCAGATGGGTGAGGACTTAATTTCCAAAATAATTCTTTAAAGAACTAAAACTAGAGCTAAGAGAGCAGAAAGTCCTTCTCATCTGAATCACAGGAACACATTCAGATTTTGTTTTTTCAGTAACTATCTTCTCACTTTCTATGCCCTCGTCTTACCCCTGACTTAGTAATACTGGAAAACTGAGGACGCTTATTCATCCTAACACGTCAGGCATCGCCAGACATCTATTTATTAAAAAGAAACATTTTATGTTCCAGAAAAAAATTCTACACTTGCCCTTTACCACATACAACCCATGGCTACCTTACGCCTTTGCATGTCCCCTGTCATCTGTGCAAACACACTAGATCACTAGCAAATAAGAATCCTTTACGAAAATGTGCTGGTGGTGAGGGGGGAAAAAAACCTGAATGGGAGAAGGGAGAGGGCTGGCAGTCTGCTGACCAGGTATCGCAAGCATAAGCCTTGACCTCAGCCTGCGACGACCCACAAGAGGGAAGGCCAATTTCCATGCCCAGGAGCCCTAGCTCTCGCAGACCCACACAGACTCCACCACAAGGGCAGCTCTGCTGCAGGGACAAGCAAACTGTGGCATCTGGTGGCAAGGGCGGCCAGGCAGCACCCTCACCCCGCGGCTGCACGCTCAGCTCCGGGCACCCTCACATTCTCCACCTTGTCCCAGCACCGCAGAACTCGCCCCCGTAGACTGGACCTCCCCCAGCGAGCCCCAGCTGCCTGCAGCCACTTACCAGCGGGTCCTTTCCGTTGGCGGACTCTGTCTCCAGAGCTGTGGTGACATCGACCAGGGCGGCATCCCCACTGCGGGAGCAGAAATGAGTTCCTGAGAGGGGCCCCCACCTCGGCCCTGGTGTAACCGTGACGGGCTGCAGCCCAACCCCAGGGCCTGGCGTGGACTGGGGCAGTCTGGCCCCAGGGCCTGGCACAGTCTGGGGCAGACGGGTGTGGACTGGGGCAGACTGGCCCCAGGGCCTAGCATGGACTGGGGCAGTCCGGGCCCTCCCGGGCAGCAGGGGCCGGGGACCCTGGGCACCCCCCGTGTCACCGGGGCTGAAGG
>NW_010510106.1:0-2260 GCF_000687285.1 Phaethon lepturus
AATTTGCCACTGAATGGACTTGGCAGACACCTCTCAGCTGCGATTAACACTGTTATTTCTGCGCTTAATATTCAGCGGAGGTCTTAACAGCTTATTTATGGATAGCTGGCATTAGCTGCAGCATAATTCACCACTGCAACGCTCCTGTTTATCTCCATCCCCTTGGGATCATCTGATAGAAAGCTGTTTTTTTAGGACATCCCCTAGGTTTGATCAGCCTGTCTATCTAATCTCGCCTTTATTTATAACTCACAATCAACGCTGGGGTGAAAAAAGGAGGGGTGCAGAGGAGGGAATTCTCTCCTTTGGACTTTGGTTGGCTGGGGGAAAGAAATTTTGGTGGCCTATTTAGAAAAAGAAGCCTTTGGACTTGAGGCTCAAAGCTGTCTTCAGCAGTGGGGATGAAGGAGGAGGGAGGGAGAGGGTTAGAAGTGATGGAGGGGAGAGGGGGAATTCCCCGCCACACCACCGAGGGCTGACACAGCATCATCTCCGGCGCTGAACCTGGATCTGAGCATGGGCGCACAGCCCCAAGGCAAATTCCTAAAACACGAACCTATTTCGAAGAGATCAGCCACCGATTCTGGGGGCAGCCGGGGCTGCACTTCCCTTGGGATCAACCTTCCCAGCAGTGCTGAAAAAACCTTTTGCTGGAGCAGTTCAGGCAGAAGAGATGAGAGCGGTGCTGGATCTGCTGGTGACACCACTCACAGCTACGACCCTCTTCTTCTATTTCTGGCTTTTTTTTCCTTTAATGCTCCAGCTCCCAGAGTCAGGTGATCACTCACAACTTTCTCCACTTGCTCTCAGAAGCTCTTTATCTTTGCATGGTGGTGGAGAAAAGCCCCAACCCATGGCAGCTCAAAGGCCAGCTGATCAGGACAACCCTGGTGCACAAAACCGTTTCATTTTCCAGCCCGTACGACGCTTGTGCCTCGCTTTTTTGAACGCCTGTGCAGAGCGCGGAGGCCTCGCACGTGCCAAGGAGCATTTCTCCCAGCTGCACGCTGAGGGGGACAGAGCTCCGTGCACTTTTCACGTTGTCACCACAGGGTGATTTCCATCAAAACTGCGCCCAGTGTCACCTCCGGAGACTGTCACAGCGGGCGGCCTGTATTTTTAATGATGGCATGTGTTAGCAGACAGTCTTATCTCCATGCAAAGCCGCAACACGCATCCTCGGGATGAAATATGAATATGAGGAATGATCCCACTCCAGCCTGACAATCCTCATTGCACGCTGCGTGGTGAAAGCATCTTAAATTAAAAGCAGTATCTGTCTTCTGCAGTACACTTCTTTCTCTGGGGCTTTCCAGTTAAGCTGTCAGATACAGTCGATATTTATTTTACAAATGCTGTAAAAGAGGGGATGGGTAATGTTGTAGGAACAAGCCTGCTGCTGCTCTTTGGAGCAATACCAGAAATAAATGCAACGGCAAAGAGCAGGGCAGGCCTTCTCCAGAGCAGGCAGCGGAGGTGGCTTTCCTGTCCCCACGCTGGCCTGGAAGGGGCTTCAAGGAGGAGTAGCTGGGCCAGCAGCCGCACGGCTTGGGGCGCTGAGCCGTGCTGGGCCCTGGGGGCTGGCCGGCCACGGGCGCCTCAGGGGCTTTGACATGGGGTGAGGGCGTTCACAGCATTTATCAAGTCTGAGGTGCAAGAAACATTAACAGCAGTGATGAACGTTAGAGTCCCCCCGGCCCTGGATCCAGCGCAGGGGAGGTTTTCTCCTCCCGGCAGCTCTTGGCTTCATGAGACTGTGACAACCTCCCCAGGGGATGCAGATAAAACAGAATCACAGAATCACTAAGGTCAGAAAAGACCTTTAAGAGCATCAAGTCCAACTGTCAACCCAACACCACCATGCCCACTAAACCACATCCCAAAGTGCCACGTCCACATGTTTTTTGAACACTTCCAGTGTGGGCTGCTGCCTCGCCCCCCCCCGTGGGCAGCCTGTGCCAAGGCTTGACCACTCTTTCAGTAAAGAAAATTTTCGTAATATCCAGTCTAAACTTCCCCTGGAGTAACTTGAGGCCATTTCTCCGTGTCCCAGCACCAGGCTCGGGGGGCGGCGAGTCCGGAGCTGGCAGCCTTTCCGGGAGGAGAGCCTCGCTCTCCCGCTCTCCGCTCATCGCCAGTGCCTGGACCGCAAACCCCGGTTCCCCCAGCCGGGCGCTACAGACGCTGCAGCAGAAGGTCCCCGTGCATCGGGTAATGCCTTGGCCTGCTGCTGTTTTGAGGGGTTTTATTAAGATTTCCG
>NW_010510107.1:0-555 GCF_000687285.1 Phaethon lepturus
GGGGTGTGGGGCTACTGGGCTTGGTTTGGCAGAGGACTGGCACATCCATTTGGCCAGGACAAGAGCTGGATGTGCAGGTGCAGGCAGTACTGGTGGGGGAACTAGTGTCCTTCTTTGGGGTGATGAAGCACATGGTGCCGCATACTTCTGGGGTGCCGGCTGATGAGGAATGGGGGCTTCTCCTGCCGTGTTGCTCAGGCTGTCTGCATGGGTGGGTGGGTGGAGAGCTATCAAGTGCATCCCTCCTGCCTGTCACCAATGTCCACCCAGAGAGGGGTGCTGAGGGTGACCCCCCCAAGCCCAGCATGCTGCCTGCCCTTGGAGGGGGCTGGCCAGCTCAGAGTGCGATTCCCTGGCACTCCCCTGCAGGTCTGGCCTCCATCATGCAGAGGCTGCTCATCAAGTACGACAACCTCTTTGAAGTTTCCTTCCCCTATTCCATGGGCTGGCACGGTGAGTGGTGTAGCCGAAGAACCCCCGTGACCCTCTCACCTGCATCCCCATCTCCTCCCCGGGGCTCATGCAGTGGCTGCACCCCTGGCAGGTGCCCCCACG
>NW_010510107.1:601-1397 GCF_000687285.1 Phaethon lepturus
CCCGCCCCCGCCGCTGCTCCGCTCTGCCACCGTCCGCAAGTTCATGGTGGGCTACGAGATGCTGGCGCAGGCACAGCGAGACCTCACCCCAGAGCAGGTGAGCGCAGCTTGAGGGGGTATTGTGGGGAGCCAGGAGGTCGTGTGCCAGGGCCATCCCTGGGACTGGCTGCTGGCTGCCCCTTGTGCTGTGCCCCGCAGGCGGCTGAGCGCCTGAGGACCCTCCCCGAGGTGCACTACAAGCAGAGGGCCAAGGAGGTATCGTGACGGGGAGCAGCAGAGCCAGCCCTCAGCTGTGCCCGGTGAGGCCAGGGAGAGGTGTCAGCTTGGGGTGGCAAGAGCTGAGGCCTGGGAACTCGTGTCACTTGTGAGCCCTCTGATCTCCCAGCTTCTCCTGAGCCTTGTCATGGCTTGACCTGGCTTGGGGACTGGTTTTGCCTCTTCAGGTACCCCAGTCCTAATCCTGTGGCATCCTCCGCAGGCAGTGCTGTTCCTTCTGTCTTCTTCCCCATCCCAGGCTGTGTCTTCCACCTCTGCAGCATGCTCCTACCACCACTGAAGGGCTTACCATCCTTACCAGTCCAGTCTTACTAGTGGGACTGGGAGCGCTGCCTGCCCCATGGAGGGGCACAGCCCCCCGGTCAATAAAACCTGGAAACAAAGTGCCTCTGCCTGTGCCCTTGTGGCTCTCGGCCCTGGGTTTGGGGTCTCCGGTGGGGACCCTCAGCTGCTGGGGGGAATAACACTGGGGGTGCAAGGGGTGTGCCTGCAGCCCCATGCTGCTTGCTACTGTCCCCGT
>NW_010510107.1:1410-1751 GCF_000687285.1 Phaethon lepturus
CCTGGGGGGAGCTCTGAGCCTATCTCAGTGCTGCAGGCTCCGGGAGGAGGGGGAAGCAGGGAGGCATTCATGCTGCCCAAGGTTTAGCCAGCTCCTGGGAGAGGGCTGAGGCCTGGCAAACTCACTGCATGGAGACTACTGGCTGGAATACTCAGCCCTGGAGCTGCTCTTCTTCTTCCTCACTGTTTGGGGCTGCTGGGGCTGCAGCCTTCATCCTGCTTGCCATGGGTACTAGGGCTGCCATGCAGGGCTACCAGGATGCAGCAAGGGGCGTTCATCACTAGCCTGGGGGTTGCCAGGGAGTCCAGCACTGCTCATGGTGCTGCTCCCCCTTTCCCCTT
>NW_010510107.1:1864-2110 GCF_000687285.1 Phaethon lepturus
GCTGGGCTGAGGGATGCTGCCACCAGGTCTGTGCTCTTCCTCCCTGCAGCCCCTGGGCTGTGCAGGGGTATGTCCTGGACACTGATGGCCCACAGCTGGTGGGGGGATGCCCCGCCCCATCTGTCATCAAATCTGTCGGTTTTGTACAAATAGTTTTTATTTGTCACTGAAGAGCCATTCGCACAACTCCTTAATGAGATCCCTAACCTTCTCAAGTCCATGAGTGGGCTCCTGGGGGCTAGAAAT
>NW_010510107.1:2171-2539 GCF_000687285.1 Phaethon lepturus
AGGTGGTAGTCTGTGGGGAGAGCTGTGCTTTCCCGCCCCATCTATGCATCAGTCCACCATCGCTACCCATGGGGCTGGGGCAGGGAGAAGGGCCCGGACAGCGTGAGGCTCAGAGCCAGGCTGGACGCAGCCCTCCTGCATGCTGGCCCCATCGTCCTCCTCCATCACCCCATCCCAGAGCCCACAAGCCATCCCACCGGCTGTCCTCGGGGCTCCCCAGGTGCTCAGGGGTTTTGGGGAGGACATTGTGGGTTTTGGCTAACCCTTGAGCTTGGAGCCATCACTGTATAGAGCATGGCATGGGGGGGTTTGCCCAGCTCAGAGTCTGGCCTCTTGCAAGCTGCTTTCTTCCCTGCCATGACAAGCGG
>NW_010510107.1:2826-3197 GCF_000687285.1 Phaethon lepturus
CCAGATTGGGGTAATTAGCCGCTGAACTGGTTGTAACGAAGCTAGTCATCTCCCTGCACGCGCAGTTAGCTCTGATTTAATAGCCCACCGGCTCCCAGCCTGGGCTGCAGCGCCTCGGCCCGGGGCCGTAAATGAAACTCGCAGTAAGTCAAGCGGTATTAAACTTTACAGTCGCCGTCTCTAAAAACGAGACTCTCTCTCTAATAAATCAGAGCAAGTGGGATTGTAAATATCGAGGCAGGATCCATATTGCTTAATTAAACAGCGTCTAATGAACAGCCTGTTTGTTGTGTTGTGATTTAGGGTGGAGGCTGGGGAGGCGGCGCGTGCCGAGGCGCGCTGGTGCCCATGCTGGGATTCCCCCCCTTGCA
>NW_010510107.1:3391-5000 GCF_000687285.1 Phaethon lepturus
GGGAGGCGGCGCGTGCCGAGGAGCGCTGGTGCCCATGCTGGGATGCCCTCCCTGGCAGGTAGCGGCTGCTGGAGTTTAGCTGCTGTTAAAACAGCTCCGAGATGGCCTGGACAATTTTTAACCTTTTAAAAAATAAACATCAAATTCCCCCCCCCCTTGCAAAAAAACCATCGGAAACATTCAGTCGGCAGCAGGTGGAGGAGGAGCAGGGGGTACAGCTGGGTGTGTTAGCTGGACCCTGGCTGCGCTGAGCCCCCCGCTTCCTCAAGACAGATCCACCTCCTCTTGCCCCAATATTTTTAGCTTGTGTGAGGGGGTGTGAGGGGCTGGAAGGGAGCAATGAGCCTTTCCTGTGGCACAGTGAGGCATCAGGCTGCTGGGGATGCAAAGGCATTGCAATTCCTAGGAACCATCGGTGCCGTGCTGTAAAGCACTGAAGTCTTTTCTAATTTGGTATGTACAGTCCGGTTGTAATCAAGAAGTGATTTATGGTGAGGAGATTAAAAACGTCTATGTGGGTGCAGGATGGTGGAGTGGAGGGGCTGCGGGGCACCCAGCCGTTGCTCCTCTGTTGGGATGCCTTGTCGGGATGTGCCTCGATGCCATTTCACTTCTGCAGGGGAGCTGTTGGAGATCATCCTGGGAGAAGTGTCCCTGCGATGGGGTCACCCTCGCCCTGAGTCCCTGTCCCCCAGCATCAGGGCAAATACATCCTCTGCAATCCCTGCCCTGAGCTGCTCTGGAAGGATGAACAGGGCAGGTGATGGGGGGAGTGGGGGGAGCTGAGATGGAGCTCAAGCATGGAATTACTGCATTAAAATGCATCGAGGTCCTATGGGGGCGTTTGCTCCCTCTGTGGTGTGTTAACAGGGCTGTGAGGGATTAGGATCTGCACGGAGCTGGCACGTCCTGCTCTCTGCAAGGAGCAAGGGACAAGCCCAGCGGCGGAGGCTGAGATGTAGAGACGCTTGAGGGGGGATGGCCAGGAATTTAGTTTCATTTCCATCTCATTTTCTGGTGCCACTGAAACAAATGGGTCAGTCTACCAAGTGATGTGGTTTCCACAGTGCTGCTGGGGCTTTGACTTGTCTGAGGCAAACCAGTGTGCTCGCCTGGGTTGTAGCAGTGCCTGTCTCCATCTCCACCCCTGTCCTGCGTGTTTGGGAGACCCCAGCTTCCGCAGCTCTGACACTGACTACTTCTGCGGCCACCGGTGCGTCCTGGGATGCTACTCTGGGATGCTACTCTGGGATGCTGCCCCGGTGCACAGAGACCCTTTGGCACAAGCCTCACAACTCTCAGTGATGAGGGGTAACTGCTGGAGACATGTTTGTCACCTCTGATGATGTGTCCGTGTCCTAGGCAGCTGCCAAAGGCTGCAGAGCTGCTGCAGACCCCGAGTCCCTGGTCCTGCCCAGCCTTCTTCCTCTCCTCCCTGCCTTCCAGCACTGGTGAGACAATAAGTACTGAGCAAAGGAAGTTAATCTGTGACCAGAGTGTTTTAATCAGGAAAAAAAAAAAGGTATTAGTGCAGGCCTGCTGGCTCCTGCCAAACTCCAGTTTTACTGTCCCTCCTGATACTGGGTTTATGGCTGTCATTTCATTCCAG
>NW_010510108.1:0-301 GCF_000687285.1 Phaethon lepturus
TTTTTAGGTTGTTTTGGGCTTTTTATGGGGTTGCTTTCTACACCCCTCCCGGATCCTCCCTCAGCTCTCCCGAGGAGCAGTCCCGGCGAGAGTCCGCCGCTTAGATGCGGTTCAACAAGTTGCATGCGACTCCGGAAAGGGACGAAATCTGCTCAACTATGTGAAAAAACCCAATAAAATAAAGGAAAAACAGGCCTTTCTGTTGAAAACAGGGTCTGGGCAGCAGCGTCCGGCCTTCCCCGTGCCTCCATCCATCCAGACCTTCTGCATGGAGGCGATGGATGCGCCGGGCCGGGAGTAG
>NW_010510108.1:346-762 GCF_000687285.1 Phaethon lepturus
AACTTTATTTAAACCCGCCAGGCGATGGGCTTTCCTCAGCCCCTCTGGGGTCGCGGCCTTCAGCTTGACGGAGGAGGTTTCCCATGTGCGAGGAGTTGTGGGATTAGTGTGGGAAGGAGTTTAATTAGTGGTAAGCGTCATTATTCGAGGAGGTTTCATGTTGATACCGAGGCGATTACACACCCTGCTGCACTAACAAGTTTACTTTAGCAACTTTTAAATTGCCATATGCTATTTCAAGCTTCAGTTCTTTAATTTTTTTTTTCTTTCTGCCCTCCCTTACCCTGTCTAGAGTGCATATTGTGATTTTTCAGCCTGGCGCTGTTGGGAAGGAGCACCCACGCGCGGCTGATGCCCGTCTCGGCCCACCGGTCTCCGTCCCCCCTCCCTGGCACTGACCCCACGGCCGGCGGGGG
>NW_010510108.1:810-10505 GCF_000687285.1 Phaethon lepturus
TGTTGCCCGTCTCGGCCTCCCGGTCCCCGTCCCCCCCCGCTGGCACTGACCCCACGGCGGGTGCGTGGGGCACACTGGGGCTTTGTCACCCCAGGAGGAAGGGCAGCAGGACCCTACTTGACATGTGGCTTCGAGCCGGGGGGGAATTTGTCGCAGCAAACACGGTGGGGATAGGCAGGGGGGTTGCTGCAAGGCACAGGGGAGGGCTCAGGAAGCCTGGCTGAATTCATAGGAAGCTGAGGCTCATTAGTTCTGACGATCAGGAAACAATTTGATTAGTATGGCATATCAAATTGAATTCACAGTAATTTGTCAGGCTATTAGCTGGCACTTTTATTGACTTAGAGATAATAGCATCAGTAACAAGTTACTTGTTTGCATTTATCTTGGTTGTAAATTGGTTTAGAAATAAAATTCTGTGAGTAAATAGTGAGTACTGGGCAGCAGCAGCATTTTATGCTACTCCAGTACCACTAAATGAGATTGAGGGATTAGTATGCAGTTAACGACTTCTCAGTCCCGTATTTCATCCTTGCATTGAAGGTATTGCCGTCATTTAGGGTATCTTGAATCAAGCACTAAAGCGGCAAATAAACTCCAGAGGAGAATAATGGATGGGGTCTAGCGCTGCGATCAAGCTCACTTTCGTAACCACCCAGCTGACGGGACCACCTTAATTTAAAAGTGAAGCTCTCCTGCTATTTGGAGAAGTTTCTGCAGGCTCCCAAACAGCAGTCATCGCTGGTCGGAACCGGTGCCAGCATCTCTGATCTCTTGCTGGCATTATACTTCAATGCAATTATCAAGTTGTGCTGTAGGTTTCAGATACTTTTTTTATTTTGAATATATGTCTCTTTGGCTATATAATAACTTTTTTTATGTATACTGAAAGGTCTTAATTTCCTTGGCTCTGTTCCTCAAAAGACTCGGTCTGTTTGAGCCAGATTCACAAGAAGTTCTCTGTAGCAAGGTCTGACCTGCAGACAGTAGCGTGGTGATGGCTCCACACTCCCTTCAAGTGTTGCTGAAGTGTTGAGTCTGTTGTGGAAGATGCTAAACACGACAGCTCTGCGGGGTGGGAGTGTGCTTCCTTCCTGGGCACAGCTTCGCAAATCCCAATGCATCATCCTTTGGTTAGGCTCTGTTGCAAAAGCAAATTGCTCCAGAAGGTTGTGGTACAGCCCCGTAAATCCTCACCCTCAGCCCTTTCGCTTTCCCCCCTGTGCCAGAGCAGAGGTTACCGCAGGAGCCAGCTTCACGGGGACGGAGAGAAGTACTTTCCAAGCAGCGTATAGTTAGCTTGGGAAACACCACTGCAACTTTGGCCAAGCTATGGAGCAGTATCCCTGGGAGGATTGTATTGCCGCAAGCTCATCTGCGCTTACAAAAACTATAGGAATGGGTAGGGCTCGCGGGTCTCACCTTCTACCACAGAAACGCCCTTGTTGTGCAGAGGTAGGAATCGGTAGTGGAACTTTCATTAGCTTTAATGGAAGCAGAAAGCAAGTTCCCCAGGTCTTGAAAGTAGTTGTGGACTTGCCATTTCTTGGGAAGTTGAAGCTGCAGATGTTTGATGACTCTCGGGATTTGTTCCACATTAATCACTGCCAGAATCACGCAGCTATTTTCTGAATTTTGCAATATTACACAACTAGACCTCATTTTTCTGAACCTGAACGTTCATCCTGCATTTGACACTGTGGCCTCTCCTGCAGTCAGATCTTTTCTGCTCTTGGCAATAACCTATAGAAGAGTGTAGAAGGGAGGGAGAAGAGAAAATATTAATGGTGTGAGTAAAAAGTTTTCACCCTGTATTTTGTAAGGATTAATGAGAAGTAGCAGAAAGAGCAGAGGTAGGGACGATAGTCCTCACAGTGACTGAGTTACAGGAGGGTTCTCCATGGGGTGTTCTGGAGGTAGGTAGAAGCAGGAAGGTGAGGGGAGCAGTGGGGGTGCCAAGGGGAGGTGGGAGCAGGGTGGGGGTACGTCGCCCTGAAGAGGCACGTACCTCGGGGAGGATCCGGCATTCCCATGCACCGTGATGCAGAGCTCTTTCCTGCAGAGCAGCGCAGCCCCCTTCCAACCGCGTGTCCATGGGGAGGAGAAGGTCCTTAAAGCTGAGAGCTGGGGTACGGTGTACCCCGCATCTTCAAGCTCTTTGGTTCCTGAGGCCCCCAGGCAGTGTAGCCCACCAGTGTGGGCGGTTTGTAGCTCTGAGATGTTCAGGGACACCACTGACGGTGTATTTTTAGTTGTGTTCCTTTGAATATTTGGTAAAGCAGGCAATGTGTTTATATTCAGCTTCCTGTGTTCGTATCAGCGTCTTGGCATGTGATGGAGTTACAGAGTAAAAAAAGGAAAAACAAAATAATGTGTGTTGTAAGGATTATTTGTATTGCAGCAGCTCACGGCTGTGGGATGCGGGCTCCGGCAGGCCGCCGGTCCCGAGCCCCCGCACGAGGGGTGCTACCCTGTGTTGGCTCGCGGGGCTCGTGCGTCAGCTTGGGGTCATCTCCTCCGCCTTTAAACAGTCAGCTCAACTTGAAGCAGGAACCAGGCTTGCTCTTCCCTTTGTTTACACCATTTTTCTTCCCATCCCTTCTCCCTTGTCTTTGCAAACCTGCCGTACAGGGACAGGTTACTTTTTGGCACGTTTTGGTTTTGGACGTACACGTGACCCGAGCCTTACTGCCTCCCTCCGCTGTGCCTCTGCTCCGACACGCAGCATCTGCTCAGCACCCTGGTGCTCCGACGCTGGCTCTCCCGCGCATGTGGAGACGGCAAAGCCAATCTTTGCCCTGGTGGGAAGGGGGACAGCCCGGGTCCCCCGCCCGGGTCCCCGGCCCGGGCTGTGCTGGCAGCTGCACGGGCCGATGCCGGCAGTGCTCTGTTGAATCATCCCTTCACTATTCGTAACCTCTCCTTGTGCAGAGGCAGTTGGAACACATGGGGGAGATTTTTGCCTGATCTTGCTTTCTAAGTGATAGTTATCTTTGTGCAATGAGAGTTATCTTTCCACGAAAGCTCCCCCAGCTAGACGCTGATATCCAGAACAACTTCTTTCCCTTTCTGGAGCAAGAACTGGGCAAGTCAAAAGCCGACGCTAAGCACACGTGGGAGCGGGTGGCTGTGTTATTTGTAGGGAGGGTATAGGATTAACCACGGGGAAGAGAAAAAGTTTTCCTGTGCTTTAAGCCAAGGAGAGAAAAAAAAACCTCCCTCCTGGTTTCGGTCGTGATAAGATGATGCCGCGGGACCCAGCAGTGCTCTCGCAGCCTCCGTCGGCTGTGCCGGGCTGCCGTACTGGGGAAGCATAAGGGAAGGTGTGGGATGTTCGCGTGGGGGACTGGTGGATATCATTAGAAAGGGCAAATATAGGCTGAGAACCGGGGAAAAGGGTCATGGCTGTGAAAGCTGGTGCTGCAGGTCCGGCTTGCAGAGCAGGAACTGCCACGGGGAGGGCTGGGAAGCCCTGCGAGCGGAGACTCGGTGGTGACGGAAGGGTGTAAGGGTGGCCCTGTGAGGAGAGGGAATATTCAGCAGAAAGAGGTATTCTAATTATTTATAAATTGAAATTTTAACTTAAAATTGATTGTGATGCAGGAAACCTGTCTCCAGAAAGGCCTTTCCTGAGCTCTCTATCCCTAACTGGATATGTTTAGATTTCTGTTCCCGGTTGTTAGGTCTTTGGGCTTAAATTCTCTCAGCAACTTGGTGCAGTCTGCAGTTCCAAGATACTTGATGTATCTGTGTATACCTTTTCAGTTAATTAAAGAAAAAAAGGTTCTTTGCCATGTCATTAATCATCTCAATGAATAGCCAGAGTATTTCCAGAAGAAAATTTCCTTTCTGTTTTTAAAAATAATATCAAGCAGATACCAAAGGCATTTACGCTATTTTTTGTGTGCTGCCATATCACAGTGAAGTGCAAGAAATTCTGTCCCAGGGCAGTTTATTATAGTTTGCATCAGAAAAATGAAGTTCTTGTGCTGTAGTATGGTGCAGCTTTCCAAAAAGCTGTTCTCAAAATCTGCCACTGAAGATCTTCCTCTCCCTTGCTGATCCTGTTCTTCAGTTGTCCTTATTAAAGACCACCAGCCCAGCTGGCAAGAAGTTATCCTCTCTGGAAGGCTACACTGCTGTGGGAAGTACTCGAGGTGAACGTAAACCAGCGTGAAATAAGAATTTGGAGTCATGTAGGAGTTCTGCAGAAGCCCAGGAGGCTTTTGTTTCTGAATCAAAATAATTCCAAAAGCGTCTCCAACTTCATTTGCCAGGGAAAGGGTCCGTCTGTGCTGCGGGGGAAGAAGTTAAAGTGCAACAAAAAGTCCCAGAAATGAGACATTGAATGGAAAGAGCTCATTGTTTTTGTTAATGAAAAGCCATAATCTTTCAGCCAAACTCTTGTTTTCCTGCATCATGTTCTCCTGCTGCTTGTTTTTGTGGCCTTCTGGAGCGTGTGTTAAACACCGGGGTCGCTACCCTAAAAATGTAAAAGTTGGTGCTGTTATAAGTAAAATACTCTGTTTTTGTTGGTTGTTGCTATGAATAAGTTTAAGCAGATCCCAAAATACATTTTCAGTTGTGTTTTTAAATTCAAGCCCAAAAAAAAAAAGGCTTTTTGGTCAAAGCTTGGAGCTGGAATAAGCAGAAAGTGTCGCTGACAGTTTTGGGAGATGGACCATCTTCTTCCCAGCTGAATCTGGTTTATGTTATTGTAAAACGTGCAAGCGGTTTGTCCCTGCAAAGCAGGGATGCTCCAGCTGGAGCTGGCTGCCAGGGCCAGCGGCGCAGGAGGACCGGGGCTTGGGCTGCTGCCCTTGGCCGGAGGGTCTGGGACCCGTTTGGCAGTGGTATTTCCTCATCTCCCTCTCCCCCACGTGCCCTTCCCTGATTTATTCCTTCCTGAGGATGGCCTGACCTCTGAACGCTTACGCTCCAGCTATGCAGCACGTCTTAAGGAGGAGTTTGGGGGGGGGGGTGTGCGCATTACGCTGGCCTCAAACTATGCTAGTAATGTTGAGTTTGTGGGTTTTTATGACTAATTTGATAGGAGCTTTGATTAGGCAGGAATATCAAGTCTTTATGGCTGCAGGGTGGAAACCAGCCTCTATAAACCATCTTTATTTTTTAGATGCATTTAAAGATTGCTTTGACTGTGTGTTTTGATCTCCATCAGGAAGCAGAAGTGAATAGATAAAAATTTTTCTTACTTTTCCGTAGCAGTTTTCAGGGCGTGTGACCGGGCTGAGAACTCGCGCAGCTAAGCAAAGCAGCAGCTCTTCCATTAGCGCTTGTTTTTGCGCAGCGCGGCTGTCACACGTACGTAAAGGAGGCTTACGCGTTTCTTTTTGTTTCCTTGCTGTACGTGAAAAGCACAAGCTTGGCGCGGGGACAGCAAGGACTGGCTGCGGCAAGGCAGTCTCTTTTTGAATGCTATTTATTTTCCTACTCCATACAATGATTTTTAACAGCAGCTATTAAAATTTTGATGCCGTTTCCAACGTGGGAAGTGGCGTGTGATTTACAAAGGAGACGCTTCCCATGCTGCCAGCACGTCGGCACCTCTCTGCCTTGTTAAGGACCATCTCTTGGGAACTTTCTGGCTGTTTTCCCCCTTGTTTCCTGGGAATGGGGGAACTGAATTGCTCTGGCTCCTGCGACCCCATCGTCGCTGCCCGAGGAAGGCTGGGGGCTGCGTGCTGCAGCCCAGCCCCTCCGCCAAAGCCTTTCGTGGTTGCGGCACGCTGGCGGGTCCGTGCTGAGCTTCCCCTGTGCCACCCACCCCTTCGCTCTGCCCGCGGGTGGCCGTCGCCTTGCCCCGTGCATCGCTCTGGGTTTAGTACGTCGGGAACGTCTGGCTCTACGTTTCGTGCATAGCAGCGCTTGTAAATCTCGTAGCTAATTGCGTTATTCGGCCGGTTACTGAGCGGTGCCAGGGCTCTGTGCCAGATCTCCGCCGGCCGTTGGCAAATGATGGCTGTTTTTCTTCCAAAAGGTGTCAGCGGCGATTCTGGATCCTGCCGTGCCCTGGTTAATGGGTTATCTGTGCCCCGGCTGCTTTGCCAGTTTAGTAAATGCCCAGTGCATATAATCCGTGCTCTGCACCATGTTAGTCAGAGGGTGTCTCTACAGGGATAGAAAGGTATCTAAACATGCATTATAAGTTACAGAAAAGGTTAGCATGGCGATTACCAGTCAATGCTAGATTATTAGTTGCTGGTTTTAGAACTTGACGTGCGTATTTGCAGACCTGTGTGTGTGTTGCACGAATGTGCACGCCCTTAGGCTTCGTGCAGCAGCAAAGCAACGCGAGTAAGACGACAGACAACTTTATTTATAAATAAAAGTCCCCCCTCTAGCTATCACAGAAGCCATGTCACCTTACGTTTTTTACCACCTTCTCTTTTACCCATGGCATCAAGGCAGCCAACTTGGTTTGTGTTTGTATTATAGATGTTTTTAAACAAATAAACCCTTGTGTTCTTTAGTCACTGGTTTCTGTTCTTGGCGGTGCTGAGTTGTACCTATCAGGTGCCCAATTCCACTATTATTCATGACCAAAACTCTTACAAAATTGCTGCCCTCATTGAGTTGTCATTGTTGTATTGTTCTAGTCTAAAATTAGCGTTTTATACAATGAACATTTTAAGAAGGGTGTTAAATATAGCGTGCTCCGGATTTGCCAGTCTTGCAACAGCAAACAGTATCTGGTGCAGGAACTTGTGCTTCTTAGGATTGATAAATTCCAGGATTTTTTTCTGGATGTGTAAAGGGCTCCGTAGGAAACGTGGGCTCTCAGATTTGTTTCCTCTGTGGTTTAAGCACGGCTGCTAGAATATATCGATGGAGGCTTGCATCTCAGAGAGGTCTACAGGAGGCAAAGTACTACATATGCCCCACACCAGCTAAGCTGGCACTTAATGTAAACCTGCTCAGGGTTTTACCTCGAGTAGTTTAACTCGTTTTAAGCCGGTAGCTTTTCTAACAGCTGCCTCTAAATCTCATCGGCTGTAGGTCTGGGTGGGACCTGTGTCTCAGGAGCATGGCCTTCAGGAGGAGCTGCGGTGGCAGTCAGGAGTGAAAAAGGCTGCAAAAACTTGTTGACTTCATTCATGTTTGGGAGGTGGCCAGGGGGAATTGGCTGCCCGTGGCCATATGCTCAGGAAGGGAAATAGGGGAGCTGGCTGTAAGAGAGGTTTGAGGTAGATTTTTTTTTTTTTTCAGTGAGGCCAATCTCAAAATAGTGTAGTCTTTGTGACTAGAATTAAACCAAAAGTGCTAACCCTTCTTAGCTTTGGCTTTCTTGCACTATGAAGTACTTACAATTTTTTCTCTTACTCTGTTTCAGGATCATTAAACCAATAAAATCAAAGCACGCCGGACAGATAGCAAGACGGCCTATGTAGGTGAGTTTCCAGTACACGCTTGTTCTTTTCTTTCATGCAAAATATAAAGCAGCATGACAGGTCCCAAACCCCAGTGATTTAATTTTATTCCGGAGTAGAACAAACACAAAATACTTGGCAGCTTTGCGGAGGAGAAGCCACAAGGACAGCACCGGCTCCGTGGCAGGCGCGGCGGCCGGGCAGGCTGGCTGCTGCCCGCTCTCTAAGGCGTTGGCAGCAGTAGTTGCTGACACTCATTCACCTCCCTTTTAGCTCCCTGACCGCCATCCCATTGAATATTGGGGGCCAGAAATGCTGTTTTGAATGGGCTGGCTCTCCCACGGAAATCAGGCTTTTCCCTGTTTGCTACACCAGTTAGCAAGGGGCAGCATGGAAGTCTTTGTAATTTCTGTATTTGCTGTGTTATGTGTATGTTGTTTGACCATCTTGGAATGTAAATTCCTCTTCCTGTGTTTGCTCTTTCCTTAAAATAAGTACTTTGATAAATTCACGTAACCAAGAAGCTTGTGAGATATTTTGCACCCTGTTAGTGACTGAGCTCAGGACTACAGAGCTCCTCACAGAGCATCTCCCACCAGCGTCCTTGGCTTTATCTCTCTTTCAGACTAAAGCATTTGCTGAAGGTCGAAACCTGAGGCCAAGCTGGATCTCGTGACGCCCAGGCTGGTGCTTTAATCACGGACCGCTCCTGCTTTACATGCTGTAAGATGAACTGATTTTGATACAACTAAAAGTCACTTTGCAAATGTCTCTTCGTAGTTTGTGTATGTCTTTTCTGGTGTGAGTTAGCTGGGTAGTGCCCTGTGGGGAGAAACAGGTACCTTCTGTGGGGAGACTGCACTGCAGCTTGTTAGGGAGCACAGGCTGCCTTTACTAATGACTTCAGGCCGATGTCTTTAAAATAATACTGCTGAGACGTTTTTCAAAGTAACCTTGATCTAGAAGTCGGTTTTCGGGGCTTTCATTTGTACTAAAGGTATAAAAAGTTAAGTCAGAAAAATTGCAGAGGAAAATAAAAGCGGGTTTTTTCACTACTCGTTTCCCAACAAGTAAATTGGGTTTGACAGAATCACATGTATGGAGGCGGGCTTTGAAAATCAAATGTAGCTGTAGCCCGGTTTTGATCAGCAGGATGGTACTGGGGTAACTTGTGAAATGGAGATTATGAAGGAACACATCCTTAATTAAATACCCGGAAAGCTGAATCCAGTTGAAGATCTAGGGAGTTGTCTTTTCTTTCATTTCACATTATTTGGGATTTTTATGCATTTTTGGAAAGCCTAATTAAGACACTGGCAGCATTGCTTGTAATTTAAAAAAGTGCTCAACTGTAAAATCTCTAAATATTCTCAAGTGTAAATTCTCTGAAGAAGCACAAATTGGTGTTCTGTGCTTTAAGGAGCTTTCATTCTCCATGTGCGCTGACGGGCCGCTCGCCTCTGGGGAAAGCAGGTGTATCTGCATGCCCAGACTTCCCATGGCTAACCTGGCCCTAATTACTGCACCTCCTCCCAAAGCTATGGATGGAAGGAGAGTTTGTCATTGCTGTATCTTTTCTGCTGTAAAAGTGGTTTTGAAATCTGCTAATATATACTGTAATCCAAACGAGGCAAACAGACTAACAGAGCTGAGGCGTGCCAGTCCCCCGCTTTCAGCTGACTTTTATACCTCTGACGTGTAAAACCCTGTCTCTCTGTTTGCTTCAAGCTCACATCACCTGTAAGATCTGTACTTCACCTGTAAGATCTGTACTTCACCTGTAAGATCTGTACTTGTGCAGGTTATATAAAAGACCAAGTGACTTTGTGTAAAATAGAAGCTTCTGTGCCTAGCAAAACAGGATTTGTGTCTTCTGGGGTGCCTGAATTTCCCTAATCCCTTCAGCTGTGGCGTTGTGCAGGGTGTGCATCCCAAAGCATCCACGTCCTTCACAAAAAATGCTTGTGTGCAAATAGTGCAGCTGCCAGATGTTTCAGCTTTTCTGCGTGCATGGTAATAGTGTGATCCTTGAATATGCAAAGGAGTTGTTTTTGTTTGGAGAGAGGATGTTGTTTTCTTTTACCAAGCCCAAACATTTTCTAGTGTATATAAAGTATTTGTGCCACAATTGTAAATCTTGCCTGATACCTATTTAAAAATCCAGTCCTCCTCACCTGCCGGGAACCAGCTAGCCATCACTGTCGCCGCTGCTACTAGCAGTGGTTCGCGGTACCTACGGAGGCAGGAGCAGAAACCTTCCCCTGGCTGCCGGTCCCCTGCGCTGGCAGCTAGTGCAGGCACCACGGC
>NW_010510108.1:10536-14501 GCF_000687285.1 Phaethon lepturus
CCGCAGCCTCGCTGCTGAAAAGTACCCAGGCCTCAGCTGGGGCGGTGCGGAGGGAGGGCGAGCGAGCGGGGTGCTGCTGGCAGCCCCCCGGGGTACCCCCAGAGCCAGCGGGAAGCATGCAGGCAATCACAGTTGTCGTTTTCCCTGGGGGGTTTGCGTCGCGGGTGCTGCGTTCAGTACTGCAAAATGCATGAGCGTCTCCGAGTCCTCCTGGTAAGCTCTGGCGCGTCGCACAACCTCGTCTCTCCTTTTGTCGTGTGTGGAATAAGTATCATAAAGGGAGAAAGGACCAGACAGTATCTCTAATCCCTATTTCATGTTACTACTCAAGTCTGTTTTCTTGCTGAGGGCAGGGCTCTGATGTTTTCCTGCTAACCAGGTTTTATTTTCCATTCTATTTAGTAGCATAGCAGAAAGAAAAGATTTCAGCTGCGGCGTTTCCCTCGGCCGGGCGTCTCACCGTGGTTTCCACTGGGTGTCAGCACGGCCCCGCGCTGGGGCCGGGGCGGCAGGAGCATGTTACTACTCAAGTCTGTTTTCTTGCTGAGGGCAGGGCTCTGATGTTTTCCTGCTAACCAGGTTTTATTTTCCATTCTATTTAGTAGCATAGCAGAAAGAAAAGATTTCAGCTGCGGCGTTTCCCTCGGCCGGGCGTCTCACCGTGGTTTCCACTGGGTGTCAGCACGGCCCCGCGCTGGGGCCGGGGCGGCAGGAGCCCTTTGGCTGCACCCATTGCTGGAAAAACTTGGTTGGCTGCATAACCAGAGCAAGGTGCTGGCTGAGGTGCAGCTTTGCGATGATGGGATCAACCTGCGCAGGCGCAAGAGGAGGGCGAGCTGGGAAGGGGCTGTTTTGCTGGAGGTACTGTTTCCTTCTCCGAGCAGAGCAACCGGTTGGAGCAGGAGGAGGGTTGAACGTGCCCTCCTCATTCCAGTGCTCTCTAATTAGGGTTACATCTGGGACGGTGGGTCCCCGTTTCTGGAAGATCAGCATGGATAACTCGTAGTATTTACTTTGAAGGTGTGGATGTGATACAGAGCGCTCCCGGAGAGGTGCTGTGCAGGGAGGCTTGCAGGAGTCGGTGCGCTGCGCTGCGTCCGGCAGGTGGGACAGATCAGGGCTGCTCACCCCACGCTTCCTCCGCACTGGCCCTTCCACTCTTTTTTCCACACTCGATACACATCCTGGCTTCCCAGTTATAAAATCCTTGGGCCTGCTGCCTGTCCTGCCAGCCCGAGGCACCTCCTTCAGGCTCTTCTGTATGGTCAATGTTGGCTGAGAAGCAGCAACCCCCGAGGGCAATTTGGGTTTCAGGTGGGCAGAGGCATCCCCTGGATGTGCCCTTCTCCCACCTGCTGCTGCTATCAGGGACCCTGTGCCTCTTCCCACCCTCCCTGTGGGCCACCTCACAGGGACTGGGCAGCAGCAAAAAGCCTGCGCCCAGTCCCACTGCGCAGCGAAGAGAAGGTGGCCCGGGGATCCCCCGCAGCCCCGTGCGGGAGGGCAGGAGTGGCCAGAGCCCTATGCTGGGACGCTCAGCCTCGGCGCAGGGAAGAGGAGAGCACGGTCTCCCAGCTGGCCGTGGGAGCTGGCATCCCCTTTGCCGGGCGGTTGTGGAAAGACGCCGCTGCATGCCGGGACATGCAGGGTCTGCGGGGGGGCACGCGTCGGTGCTCACTGGGGCTCCGACCGCTCCGCAGCAAATGCCATTCCCCTCCAGGCCTGCTCCAGCGCAGAGGCGAGCGGTTTGGCTGAAGGTGGTGCCAGGCGCTTTGAGATTCCTCCAGCAGATTCTGCCCTCGGGGACCTAATCGAGGCCATGAAATATCACAATGACGGCGACTTTTTGACGCTTGCGTGCAACCATGTTTCTGTACGCTGACCTGCGTGGCGATGCTACGATGCACCCTCAGAACAGAGGTATTTATTTCTGCACCCAGCTATGGTCTTTAATGCCAGCGTCAGGCCTCTTGGCTTGGACTCTGGGAGTTTTTAGGTTCTGCAAGTCATAACAAACTTGCTCCCAAGCAGCCATGTCTGCCCTGTAGGAAAACCAACAACCAGTATTCAAGTCCCAACCAGCCGCCAGCCTTCACGCTCCCACACAAGCGCCTGGGAAAGCGGCACGTGCAGAAGCACTCGCAGCGCCTGCAGAACCCGCGGAAACCTTACGCTGAAACACCCCACGCCCTGCCGCCGCGCCGGGTGCACGTAGTAAGTGGTGCACGTCACCCACAGTCATCCCAGGTGTTGGAGAGGGGCTCTGGCATCGCCTCCTCCTTAAACTACCCCCTCCAAGGGCCATTTTGGCTCCTCCTTGCCGTTTCCCATGAGGACTGACCTTGACTGTAGCTGCTGGTGCCTCTCCATGCTGCTTGCAGCCCCTCTTCCCCTCAAGGCTTCTTTGCAGCCTTCTTGCTCCTTCCAGCCTCCCCAGCCCGTGCATGGTGTCCTGCTTAACCAGGCTGGGGGTGAAGGGGGGCTTGCCTCCTGCAGTGCCTGTTCCCCCTGAATCAGGCTGCTGCCGGGCTGCGTGGTGCAGGGCCGGCGGCTCCTTTGGATGTCCAGCCATGGTCACACCGGGAAAGTGCCAAGGCGGGAGATGGAGGTGCTGCTCACCATTAGGAGTGGGACAGGGTCTGTGCACGGGGGCAGAGGGGCTGCAAAGCGCTGCCTGATCAGCGGGTCACCCCACTGAGGAAGGAGCCCCCCTGCCCGATGGTGGCTCGCTGTGCTGTCCCGGCTGCGCCCTGGGCGATGGCTTGGCTTAGCCTTGGGTGGAGCGAGGAGCTTTATAGAGCAAAAGCAAAACTTGTAATCGTGGAAAAGCAACCATAAAAGCACCGCCTTCCTGCCCGACAAATCTATTCTCTGCATCTTCAGAAGCAAAATTGCTGACCTCAAAGATAGGAGTAAGCTCCTGGCTTTTTATTCCTGCTAGCTCTGGAGGGTGTGAGTAGGTGAGAGGAGACGGCTGGATTTGGGGTTTGGAGCTGTGCGATTACCCAGTTGTTTGCAGAGTCCCAGCTGAAGGCAGCGGGGGTGAGAGGGTGCCGGGGGGACTGTGTTGGTAAGGACAGACACCGCAAAATGTTTTTGCGGACAACGCTATGAAGTAGCGAGGAGCCATTGGTGTAATTTGGCAGACGGAGTCTTTGGTGGCGGTAGCGATACGCAAAATGGATCCAGCTTAAAACCGTTTCAGCAAAGACCAGGGAGGTTGCAGGACTGGAGGCAGCTTCACTTGTAAACCTGCAGCGTTTGTGGTGGAATCACTGCAACCGTAAACACGAGCTCCTGTGGTACCATGTTACGGTTGTTTTTTGGAGCAGAAACGCTGCCCAAAGGCCACCCGGCACCACTGAGCAGCTCCTCGGCATGCGTGCGCTTCCCCCGGCGTGCCCGGCGTCAGCTTCGGTACCCAGCTCAGGGCAGAGGCGAGGAGCCTGGGCTGGATGCAGCCCCGTCCTGCCACTGGTCCCACTGCCTGCCGCTGCACGGTGCAGTCAAGCCCCTGCCGGCCACGGCTCCCACTGCCTGCCGCTGCACGGGGCGTTCGCAGGTTTGCCTCCCGCCGTCCCCGCGTTGGTCTGCTGTTGCCCTGCTGTAGGTGACCCCTCGGCGCAGTCTGTCTGCGTGGTTCCAAGCCCAGGCACGAGCCTGTGCCTCTCCTGTTGATAAAGCGCTCGTGGCTGGTTGCCCAGCTGTGTGCAGCCCCGGGCTCGCAGCCGCACCGCTGTGTGCCCACGCTCGTAGTCGGACCCGTGGTTTGGATCCCTGTGAGGGATGTATAAAGGGGTTTGTTTCTTTGTCAGAAAAGCAACACTCAGGGGATTCTGGCTCTGACCTTGTCAGGCTGCTTGTTTGTGTCTTTTTTTTCCCCTATTACTGTGTTTTTAAGAAAAGCAAAATAATTTCCTTGGTGGTGTTTGTGCTTTTGTTGTTGTGTTTGGGTTTTTTTTTTT
>NW_010510109.1:0-6459 GCF_000687285.1 Phaethon lepturus
GTTTGAAAGTTCGGCGTCAGGCCTGTTTTATGACAGTCTTGTTTTCTTCAAAGGATGTCTGTGGTGAGAAATTACTGACGTGAACTGCAACTGAAAACCCCCGAGCTTCGCTCTGGAGGCAGCAGCCTGGCTGAAGTGGTGTCTTTTGGGAACGGGGGTAGGCGAATGGCCGGTAGCTTTGACATCGGTCTGTAGGGCCAGGCTGGTGTTAAAGCCAGCTGGTGGCACGGCTAGCCTTGCCACCGTGGCCCTGGCCATGCTCACCGGGCAGGGCAGCTGTCCTGCTGCACCCGGCCACCCCAAAAACCTGCAGGCAGGATCCCCCCCCAGGTGCTTGTTGGTCTGTTGGTGCTTCCTCTGTGAGTCTGGGCTGTTTGCTCTCTGGAAGTTTTGCCTCCAGAGCTTCCACCCACACCAGGCAGATGCGGCCCAGCCTCCAGCAGCCATTGGGACGAGGGAGTAGCTACACGTGGAACCATTTTCAGGACTGCTTAGAGACACGTGTGCTCTTCACCTCAGGCTCGAGCAGTTTAGCAGTTGAGATGAAAACTGGGTGCAGTTTCCTGAAAGTAACTTTTCATATTTCAACATGAAGCGGTAACTGGAGCCTTCAAGCTTAGTACGGTGCAGAGCTATTGCTTCCAGTAAGAAGTAATTGTTTCATATTTGGTGGAAAAAATTGCAATAGAAGGATCTCGGATGATTCATTTCCTATGCAGCATAGGTGTAATTCTGTTGGTTTGAGGCCTGAAACATGGCTTGTGCTTTGGTTTATTTCTTGCACAACCGTTATAATGTCCTTCCCCTTCTAGTGCAAAGAAAATACGAAGTACTGCACCAGTGTAAAAGGACAAGATAAGCTGCACGTTTTGGCAGTGGCTACTATACTGAGTGCAAGCCTGACGGGGTGCAGGCTGATCCGCGGCATCGGAGTAGGCCGATGAGCAGAAAATGGGTTGTCCGCTTGCCTCGGTGCCCGAGTTACATGGGCGGTGGTGAGACTGAGATACTCCAACCTTCTGGAAGGTCAGGTCTCCACAAGGTATCAGGATGAAAATCAAAGGGAATTAGTACCCTACGATTATAATCCTCATTCAGAAAAAGTGACTTGCCCTAGGTCTAGGAAGAAATCGCTATTTTTTCATTGCTGCGTTTTGCTACTTTCTTGGTTTGGTTCAGGTAATCCTGTTTCATTGAAAAGCAGTTGAAAATGCTCTTCTCTTCGGGCAGGGCCGAGACGAGTGAAGTGTGAACTGCCTCGTGGGGGTGAGGCGCAGGGCATCGATGCACGGCGCTGCCAGTGCGGGGACGAGCTATCCACGCTCTAGCTGCTGGAGCGTAGCTGAAAGCTAATATACTCCTTTCAGTGGGTGTTAAAAATGGCATTGTGTGATGTTCTGCAGCAACGACTGGGAGGCACTGATGACACTTGCGTTACTTCTTGCTGCATATTCAACCTGAGAAGGGAGAGCCATCACTAGGCTCCTCTGGCTTCGGTCCCACTTTCAAACAAGAATCTGCCGCTGAGCTCAGCCACCCATGTTTTAACTTTTTTGAGCTAAATATAAGTCTTACGGTTTGATATTTAAGCACTTCCAGTTCGTGGCTTCCTTGACACTCCTGATACTTCTGAGGAAATTATGAAAATGGAAAATCGATGGAAATAGGATGGTTTAATTAGGCCTTGAAAGAAACTTCACCAGAGTAACACTATCAGCCTTCAGCTCTCAGGGTGGTCAAATGCCTAATGAGGAGGGGCTGCAGATGAGCAGAACGTAGCTTAATTTGATAATTGCAAGCTGCCTCTTACTGAATGATAAACCTGATTAAGACATACAAAGGGGATTTTCCTTTAATACTAGTCTACATTAAAAACAAGCAATTTGACTGTAGCTGAATGAATGATTTCAATATAGGAGCTAGAGAAGATTTTCCCTTAGTCAAAACTATAATAATCTGATACCTGATAAATTGAAAAATAAGATGATAGTTTAGGAAACATTGGTATAGTGGAAAGGATTTTTTTGTCCCCTTTTTACTACAGTTGCCATTTTCTGAGAAGAAAATTTGGGGCTTTTGTGTTGGAGTAGGTTGATCAGGATGATTTCTGTAAGATGTGTTTTCATTTGCTTTAAAATGCTTCTGTAAATGTTACTTTAAATACCATCTGCTTGTCGTTCAGCTAATAATCCTGACTAATACGTAGCGATATTTCAGATTCCTGTTCTTTTTGTTGGTTTTACAATTAATTCAATTTTCAAGACATTACTTTTTGTGTATCTTATGATATACTCTTACTTCAGTCTAATGAATGAGCTACATGTAAAACTTAATTTTCAGGTCATGTTTTCATAGAAATGCCATTCCTGGTCTTGTTCCTCTGTGTAGGGTAGTAGGGGAATGCATATTTTTGACAGAGATGTAATATTTCTGGGAAGAGTTGAGAGGACTTTCAGAATCCCCCCTTTTAAGAACATACTTAGTTTATTGTCTTTTACATGCAAGTAGTTTAATTCCCAGCTAGTTCTTTGTCTTCCTGTTCGTTTCTTAAACGTCCTTTTTATGGTTTTATAGTGTCAGAACTAGCCACTTAAAACCAAGGGTAGTATGGTACAGGTGATTGGTATTTGTGTGTGGACCACTGGGGTAAATATTTCATCATGGAAAACTGAAATCTCTCTCCCAGGAGTTTGGACTGCAAATTTATCTCCTCGTTGCTCAACAGAAATGGGTTCGAAATGAGGGCTTGTCACTAGGAGCCTAAAGGCAGCAACTCTGACAGTCCTCTTGCATCTTTTTGCTGACCTCGAGTGTTTCCTCACTTGTGAGCTGACCTGCAGAGCTCAGCCCCTTCCCTCCTGAGAGCTCTTCTGCTTTCCTCTCTGCACCTCTCCCCATTTGTTGGTTTCTCCTGGTGTTACCTGTAGTGTTTGCCATGCCCTCGGCTGGGTACAGCCCTTCTGGCAGGCACTCGGGGCTCTCCACATACCAGAGTTTGTTCATTTGCACACATTCAACAGGCACAGTCTGTGTCGCCTCATTCAGTGGAGAAATTTCCCTAGTGCATGAATATTTCTGTGTATGCACCCCAAGGTCTCTTTTTTTCTTTGCTGCTTCTCTTGTATTCCTCCCTCATCAAGCTCCAGCTTAATTTACCCTTTCATGTATGGTGTTTACTTTCTTCTCTGCAGCTCCTGACCTCCAGAAGAGCTTTCTAGAGTCCATGCCTCAGAAGCTCAGCTTTTATATTGTATTTTTAAGTGACTGCTTAATTTTGAAAACATGAAGGAAATCCTATGGAAAACTCTTGGGGATTGTTAAAACGTCTGTGCTACAGCTCGGTCAAAATTTATCTGTGTTCTCTGGATAGGCTTGCACCCCCGCCCCAGTAATATTAGCATTGTGGTGACATACAGAAAAGCTGCCATTTTATCTGCCCCTAGCAATTGTAATATCTTCTAGAGACTACACCAGACTTAGTCATCTGCCCTTGCTTAACATGCCCAACATAGCCCTCGCCCTGAGACGCTGATGGAGACACAGCTGAGCGCTAAGACGCATTTCTCTGGCTTGCTGCTTGGTTGACCGTCAGCTATCACTTAACACACACACTTTATTCCTTGCTATGCTTGGTCATTTCCAATCTTCCTATTCTCCCTGCTCGGTCAACCCTAAATGGGAGAATGAGAGCTGCTTTCCAACTCCTCATCTTTTTTTTTTTTTTTTTGAATAAATTATTTTATCTTCTGTCCCCATCTCGGCAGACTTTGTCCCAGTTTACTTTCGCTCTCATTCTAAGTTCAACTTTTGTCCCTTTGTACTTAAATCAGACTGCTGCTGCTCTAACGTACCCTGAATGCCTGCTAGGGGAGCAGGGAACTTAAATGTCTCTCGTCCTGGACGGGACCTCCCAGGAGATGGCATCTGCACAGCCTGGGCAGGCCCAAGAGCTGTGGCGCTTGCAGTTTGAAATGGAATTTGGCTGTTCGTGTTTATATTGAAAATGTACCAGCTGTGCTCTTCCAAGTGTTTTTTAAATTTGGGATTTTGAGGGAACAGGAAGGCACACGCCTGACTCGGATCATCCTTCTGTCAAATTTTATGTGCCTGCTAAAGCATCACGGGTGCAGTGGTAGTTCAGACAACGGGTTTTCAGAATGTAGCACAGGTAATGTAGTTTTTCTTCGGCCTGTCTCTTGCAAACAGTGGAACTCTCTTGCATCCAGTAACAAAGCCGAGGGAGACATCTAGCAGGAAAAATTTCAAATGCGCATAGTTTGGCAAAGTTATGCTCCATGGTTTTATCACTGGAAAGAATTAGAGGACGTTTTACTGCCGCTTCCCTCAAACTTAGAAATATAAGCCTCACAGAAAATGAGGCTTTGGTTTGACACAGTGCAGCCTTCAAAAACCGATGCTGGCTGTCCCCCACCATGGCGCTTTCCTCTCTGCCATCTTGGCAAAACCGGGTGCTGGCTGTTACCTAGCACTTAGCTGTCTGTTATGCTCTTAGGAGGTAACACTCTGACTTTTTTTTTTTCTTTTTAATTGGTGCCAGTTTCTTTCCCCAAGAACTGAAGATGATCACTGCGCAATACAGAAGCGAAGCTGCTTGAATGCTGAGCTGATGCCCCAAGGGGGATGGAGGGTGTCCCGTTGCTGCTGCTCGATGGCCCTCAGTGCAGATGAGTTACCCGGCAAGGGCTAGCCCAGCAGAAAGCTCTTCACTTCAGTTTTGGAGGAGGGTTCTAGTGGTAGTGACACCTTGAGCCAGCTCCCTGCAGGATCCTATGAGGACCCATCGGTCAGGTGCTGCCTGCACCAGGGGAGCAGGGAGGAGCACAGGGATGGAGGGAGGACAGGAGAAGAGGTGGTGGCAGCAACCTGTTAGACCCAGGTAGCTGTGAAGTCAAAATGACCCATTAAGGGAAATGGGCTCTAATTTTACTTTTGCACCTTTTCCATCCCTTTTTTTCAATTGATGATAAACTGTATTTGTTCTTTTTCTAGTCTTCTGTAAGCATACCTGCCTCCAACTGCTTCTTAAAAGTTAATCTCTGAGACTGAGTATTGTAAAGTAAATTGCATCAGGTCCTGCCTACTTGAAAATACTTGGCTTATCCTACTAGTTTCTAAACTATTTTCCTATAGAGACAAGTGTTCTTATGGACACATACTTGCAGGTTTGCCTTTGATGTTAATTGTGGTAGCTATCTGGGTTTCTTTTGGGGGGGGAAGGAGGGGGAGAGATTGAAGCTAAAAGGGCATAACTACATAGGAGTCAAGGTACCACCTGTTTTTAGTGGTCTGCACTGAACAGTGGATCTGTAGTTGTATCTATATTAGGAATTGCTTGTAGTATTGAAAGAGAAAATTGAGTCAAAACAGTTGATGCCAAACATTTTAGGTCTCCACCAAGGGGTTAGATAGGTGTCTGGTTCAGCTCAATAGGATGCTTTCCTCTTATGTTACTTGCTGGGTGTATCAATCTGTGGCTTTAGCTGTCTCACTGCCCCCCATGCTTTATGATCCTTTCACAATCCCCCTGAGGAATCTGACTTCCATTTATTGCACTCAACTTTCATGTTGCTGAGAAGTTCTTAATCACAGTATCATTAAGGTTGGAAAAGACCTTCAAGATCATCAAGTTCAACCGTTAACCCAACACCACCATGTCCCCTAAACCATGTCCCAAAGCGCCGCGTCCCCATGTTTTTTTAATACTTCCAGTGATGGTGACTCCACCACCTCCCTCGGCAGCCTGTTCCAATGCTTGACCACTCTCTCGGTGTAGAAATTTTTCCTAATATTTAGTCTAAACCTCCCCTGGTGCAACTTCAGGCTGCTTCCTCTTGTCCTATTGCTAATTACCTGGGAGAAGAGACCAACACCCACGCCACCACAACCCCCTTTCAGGTAGTTGTAGAGAGCAATGAAGTCTCCCCTCAGCCCCCTCTTCTCAGGACTGAACAACCCTAGTTCCCTCAGCCGCTTCTTGTAAGACTTGTGCTCCAGACCCCTCACCAGCTTCGTTGCCCTTCTTTGGACACGCTCCAGCACCTCAGCGTCCTTCTTGTAGTGAGGGGCCCAAAACTGAACACAGGATTCAAGGTGCGGCCTCACCAGTGCCGAGTACAGGGGCACGATCACTTCCCTACTCCTGCTGGCCACACTATTGCTGATATAGGCCAGGACGCTGTTGGCCTTCCTGGCCACCTGGGCACACTACCAGCTCATGTTCAGCCGGCTGTGAACCAGCACCCCCAGGTCCCTTTCTGCCAGGCTGCTCTCCAGCCACTCCTCCCCAAGCCTGTAGCGTTGCATGGGGTTGTTGTGGCCGAAGTGCAGGACCCGGCACTTGGCCTTACTAAACCTCATGCAGTTGACCTCTGCCCATCGATCCAGCCTGTCCAAATCCCTCTGCAGATCCCAGATCCAGAATCTCTATGCTTCCTGTCT
>NW_010510109.1:6490-9664 GCF_000687285.1 Phaethon lepturus
CTGGTGTCCTTTGGCTTGGTACTTCTTAGCAGGTCCCACATACTGTGTCAGAAGATTCTGCATGCTATGATTGATCAACAAATGCAAATAAAGAAAATACAAGATTTGTACAAAAAATTGTGCAAATACTGCAAATAACGCATATAGTGCTGTAGCAGAAATAAACTATGCAAATCAGGATTTTGTTTTTTTTAAAAGGGTTACCACATCTGCTGATTGCTGAAGGCAGATCTTGAGTTTTCTCAAGGAAAGTCTGATATCAGAAAGCACTATGAATAATTTTGGAGATGGGAGAGAAACTGTGAGTCACCCAGGATCTCTAGTACAAAGAAAAAGGCACTAGAAATGCTTCTGTCTGTAAGTCAGAGAAGAAGAAACTGAGATAATATGCCCCTTCAGTCCTGCATCTTATCAGTTACGAAGTTCGTAATACAGGAAGAGGAAGACGTGTGTGTTTGCTGAGTGACGTGTAACATCTGGCCAGAAATTGAACATTCCTCAGGGTTTGCCAAAATTGCCTCTTGGTAACTTCACCAAGCTCTTTTAAACTCTCCTAAAATAATTTTACTCTGTATCTCTGTCTCTCAGGTTTTCCGTATGCTTCCGGGCCTACAAAATAACTGTTTTGTAGCGCTGTCTCTGCTGTTTGGTATTTTTCCAGAAGCCAGTCAATATCCCTTCACTGCCTGTAGATACGGTAGGCTGGTGTGACTGGCGAGAGCTTGTATTTTCTAACTGCCCCGACACACGTGGATGGGCTTGTGCTGGCCGCATGCTGCAAAAGGATGCCGTTTACGTTCTCTCACTACCAAACCTGATTATTTGAAGTTCACAGAAGACAGTTGTAAGTGTTTAACCACAAAAGCAGGGGCCAAAATACCATTGTTCGTGTCTTGCAAACAAGTTGAGACAAAAAGTTTTGATGTTTAGTCCAAACCTATGTTTCTCTTCTGATGGAGTGAGTTGCTGCAAGTCTCTGGATTTTAAGTTTTTAGCATTTCCCCTCCTTCTCACACCTGGTTTTGAGATTCTCTTTTATCTTTAATTGTATCCCTTTGGCCTAGTCTTCCCACGCCCTGAACTGTTCCCTTTTCACCCCTCCTTCCCTTTTTCTTATGGTTCTCAGGGTGGAAAAACACTTAACTTAAAAAAAAGTGTGAAATGTATTTCTCCCTCTGGAATAGCTGTAATCTTAATTTAATCCAGTTACGTTGGCTAAACATATTAGCTGGATGCTTTTGTTCATAGCTGACCTGTTCGAAATCTGTGTCCTTGGATGACAGAGCTGATGTCGCAGGGAGAGGACCAGATGTGTTTCGCACCGTTAGAAGCTGCCATGGGAGCGCGGTGCTGTTGTTGGTTAGAAGGATGCAGTTAGTTCAGTTTTGCTCCGTCACCAATGAATTAGTGCCTCGCCCCTTTGCACGAAATATAGAGAAGAGTGGCTTAAGCACTCTGCACATGCTGTTACACTGTGTTAACTTGCCTTTTAATAAGTTTGAGGTTTGCAAGTGGAGTCCAGCACAAAGATGTCAGCTAGCTATCCATAAATAAACGCATAAAAATTAATTTATTTAGAGCCTCCTGTAGGTCACAGACCCAAAGTAAAACGCATAAGCTAAATCCACAATACCGAAATATCTGTCTACAACTCCATAGCAAAATGCATTATTTTATTGTGGTTCACTGAGGAGCAGAATACGATGCAACCCTTTGGGGCAAGTCTAAAGAGTAAGCAAATAAAATACTCTGAATTATTCAACCTAATTTGAATAAACAACATTCTTAGGAAACAGTTATTTGGCTAAACTTCATTAGACATAAAACTTCTTTTTCTTCTTTTCCCTGCATCTTCCCAGGTAATGTTCTTTCTATTGTTAGGATAACAATTATCCCCAGATTAAATTTCAGTAACCTGAGTAGTGCGGCAGGGTATAGAATTGTTTCCAAAGGTAGTAGATTGTGTTTCTGTCTAGGAACAAAATTCACATTGGTGGTGGTTTTCATTGCAGTTTGTCTGTGTTGCATACTTTAACAGTTTCATTCATTATTTTTATTATTCAAGATGTACACAGCTTTTTTTGAGCTGAATGCAACATTTAGCTGATTTTTTTTCAGGCATCATCTTTCTGATACTACTTCTGCTCCACCTTGCTTTTATGTAGGCAGCTTTAATGCAAACGTGCTAGTTAATGTGAAATAAACGTAGTGGTTGTGCTTTCAACGAGGACAAGAATCATTGAGAAGCAGAGAACAGTTGTCCAATGCTGCTCTCGATGTCATTTCTTGTATTTCATTGATGGAAAGCTTATAGTAGTGGAAGTTACTGGTCCTCTCAAAGCCATCCTTTCGAATAGTGAAGGAAAAATGTAGCTTGCGCTCATACTACCTGTGCAGAAACTTATATGGATGTAAGGAGTTTTTCAAAAGAAATGTAGCTTTGTGGGTGCATACCTGTGTGCTTAAGTGCTTGTCTTTGGTTCTCTTAACTGAAATGTTCTCAACTCAAGGGGGGGGGAGGGGGGTAAGAAATCTTTCATATGTATTTAAAAAGGTCCAGACTAGACTGAAGTAGGTCATACAACTGTCATTCAGCTTTTCAGATTGAAAAACTTGCTGAATTTTCCAAACAAAACCATCAACCTAGCCTTTGAGAGTGAAACATTGATGTCCTGTAATTATTCAGATTCCATTGTGATGAATATGGGGTATGAACTTGTAACGATACAGTACCTTGCTGTGCAAAGTTCACCGCTGTCTGCCGTCCCTGTAACCCAAATGCTGTGTTTGATAAAGTGAAATAACCTTCTTAACAATCCATCAATTAAAAAAAACCAAACTGTTATTTTTAACAGGCAAAACGAAGGCTGGAGCTAGGAGAAAGTGGCCACCAGTATCTTCCTGAAGGACTAAAGACTCCAAAGGGGAAAGGAAGAGCTGCAACAAGAAGTCCAGATAGTCCAAAAAGTAAGGGAACTTGTAACACGCTGTATGGCACAGAGTTTTTGATGTTATTAACTTGAGATCAGAGTGAACCAGTACAACAGGCTGCATTACCTAGCTAAAAAAGTGTGTTTCTTACTGTCCTCGCCTGGCTGTGCGTGCAACATACCAAACCCCACAGCTGGGCAGCACACGATGTGTTTGCAGCGTGCATCGGCTGGGGCAGAGGCG
>NW_010510109.1:9682-10154 GCF_000687285.1 Phaethon lepturus
GTGCCCCCTGCCTGCGCGGTCTGCCCCTCTGCCTGCCGGGCAGCCTGCAGCCTCTCCGGCTGGGACCTCCTCTTCAGCCAAGGACATGAAGCTGGGGATGCTTACGAGAGGTGGATGGTAAGGAATCAAGATCTTGTGACAGGGTCAAAGGCCCAGTTATGAGGCAAGGCTGATCCGCCAGCCGCCTCCTTCCCCGACGAAGTTACAGCAGCATGTTGGCAGGGTGTCTTCCCCCAGGCAGGGATTTGCAAAGAGCAGTAACTGTGCCCCAGCGGCGTTGCACGCTAAGTGCTTTTTGTGGGCTCTTGATTTGCCTTCTCTCCCTGCAATATGCCTAGATTATTGCTGCCACTGCTTAGTTGCTGCAAGTACTAATTTTTGCACATCTGCATTGCCTCTGGCAGGAGGTTTCTCGCAAGACGAGCTGGGGAGTATAGCCTTGCCATCTTGTTTGGGGGGTTTCAGCAGGAGA
>NW_010510109.1:10185-26889 GCF_000687285.1 Phaethon lepturus
GGAGGGGAGTGGAGAAAGGGGACGGCTGGAGCAGGAGTGATAGTGATGGGAAGGCAAGAGATATGAAAGGGTACTTTCCTGTCCTTCCTCACCAGTCTAAGTGGTTGTCTCTATTGAGGCAGATAGAAAAAGTGAAATTAGCTGAAGATACGAACTTAAAGCGGGTAAGTGAAACAACCACAGTTGTTTTAATTAAACTAAACTTCATTAAGCTAAATGAAGTCCATTTTAAATTGAAGTGTGTTCTCACAGAAGTTCAGTCCCATTCAGAGCACTGGATGCTGCTGCAGTGTTGATAAGGCTGTACAGAGACCTTCTTCAGGAGCACATGCCATTTTAGGTGGGGTCAAGTAGCCTCTTGCCCTTCTCACTCTGATCCTCTTATTCTTTTCCAAACCCCAAAGGAAAAACAAACAAACAAAACCCACCCTGCTCTAAATGCACAAGGTCACCTGATACAGATATTCCTCCATTTCCCAGTGCAGACAAGCCCTGAATCTACCAAAGAATGAGATACGGCAGGTTCTCTTTGCAAATAGGCAATGACTTGGTTTTTGTTGAAAAGCCATCATATTCTTCAAAATATTTCAGGGTAATCTAAAGGTTCACTGTCAGGTAGGATTTCAGTTTTGCCTGACTTCTGCAATTAAGTGTGGGACCTGAACATGAAGACCACCAGATCAGCCTCAGATACATCCTGCATAATGTTTGACCTCACCTGAAGCAAATGAAAGGTTTGAGATGTACAGCAAAGGTTTTGCTAACAAGGAAACTTTCAACCCAGCAGAGCAGACTTCTAATAATGCCTGGCTCGTTTCCCTTGACACAAAGGTTTTGAACATTTAGAATTAGAAATTATTCTGATCTACCTATTTAAACTCTTAAGAGCTCATCTATTGAGTACATAGCTGCTGCATTTGTGCATGAGAACAGCGAGTTGTCTGGTAAGATCCAAGCCATTTGCTGACTTCTAATGTAAAAGAAGTGGATACTCTTGCCCAGCTTGAGCATTGTTTGGTTATGGAGAAATGACGATTATAAATTGTGTTTATGTCAATCTCCTCTAATTCACTTGAGTTTTCTGTAAGCCGTGGAGTCTGGCGCTGGTGGCATCTGTCATTGTGTTCACCCACTGAAGTACACCTAAGTCCTCCTTAATTGCACGTGAAACACTTATCTTACAAGAGGGGACAATCAAACCCTGATGAAAGCTGGCTATCAGCCTGATGAAGGAGTGTCATAGGGGATTTTTTGGTATTGCTGCCAGGATAAATAGATACTAAAAATACTATTAAAAATTCACATAGTGAAAGCCTAAGTAGAATATTGCTATATGTATCCGTCAGACTAATGGAAATATTTGCATTTAAAAAAAAGTTTGTATTTGCTCATGTACCTGTGACTTTTGGAAAAGTACATCTTGCAATATAAATAAATACCCAGTGGTAAGTTGTGTCTTAATGCAGAGGTTTGAGAGATTTCTTTAGTAAAAATGAAAGAAATATCTGTATCCTTTCGTTTCTGGATGCTGCTTTTGGAACCAAAGTGAGAAAACTGATTTATCTGGTTTTTTTCTTTTCTTTCCAAGCTCCAAAATCTCCTTCAGAAAAGACTCGGTATGATACATCACTTGGCCTTCTTACAAAGAAGTTCATTCAGTTGCTGAGCCAATCTCCTGATGGGGTCTTAGATTTGAACAGAGCTGCAGAGGTCCTCAAGGTGCAAAAAAGGAGGATTTACGATATCACCAATGTACTGGAAGGCATCCATCTCATTAAGAAAAAATCCAAAAACAACATTCAGTGGATGTGAGTATTCATTATCCTTTTCCATTCCTGCCGGCTGGTTTCACTGTCACAGAGCAGCAGTGTTTTTCTTCTCCCACCTTCCATTCTAACACTGCTGCAAGCAATCATCCAAAATGCCTTCCATCAGGATAAAGCTTTCTTTTTCTGTTAAGACAGGTTTTCAGTGTATAAGTGGCATTTGTCAGGGAAATTATGAACCAGCATTTTGTCTGAATACTGGATGAACTCATTTGCTTCTGCAAGTGGAGTAAGTTTTTAGGTACACATCTCTACCTGCTGTCTTCCTCGGTCTTTTTCAGGGTGTGGTTAGAGGAGAGAGGAGTTAGAAGCAAGATTTTGTAAGCGTTTAGGAGTAATTTGACTTTTTCATCTCAGTGGCAGTTCCAAAATATGTTGTCATGATTAAAAGATGCTTTTTCTGGGAAGTGTAGTTTATGTCACAGAATCACAGAATCACTAAGGTTGGAAAGGACCTTCAAGATCATCAAGTCCAACCATTAATCCAGCGCCACCATGTCCCCTAAACCATGTCCTGAAGCGCCACATCCACACGTTTTTTGAACACTTCCAGAGATGGCGACTCCACCACCTCCCTGGGCAGCCTGTTCCAATGCCTGACCACTCTCTCAGTGAAGAAATTTTTCCTAATATCCAATCTAAACCTCCTCTGGCGCAACTTGAGGCCATTTCCTCTTGTCCTATCACTAGTTACTTGGGAGAAGAGGCCAACCCCCTCGTCGCCACAACCCCCTTTCAGGTAGTTGTAGAGAGCGATAAGGTCTCCCCTCAGCCTCCTCTTCTCCAGACTAAACAACCCCAGTTCCCTCAGCCGCTCCTCATAAGACTTGTGCTCCAGACCCTTCACCAGCTTCGTTGCCCTTCTCTGGACACACTCCAGCAACTCAACATCCTTCTTGTAGTGAGGGGCCCAAAACTGAACACAGGATTCAAGGTGCGGCCTCACCAGTGCCGAGTACAGGGGCACGATCACTTCCCTACTCCTGCTGACCACACTATTCCTGATACAGGCCAGGACGCTGTTGGCCTTCTTGGCCACCTGGGTCTGCTCACTCTGGGCAGGTTTAGGGAGAAGGGGCTTGATCTGCAGCATAAAACCCTGCCTCTTCACTTTCCCATAGCACAGGGTCATGTTTTACAAATGCTGAAAGGGTGCCTCTGTATCCGTAGGGGCTGCAGTCTGTCGGAGGACGGTGGCATGCTGGCACAGCGTCAAGGTCTCACGAAAGAGGTGACCGAACTGACTCAGGAAGAGAAGAAATTGGATGAGCTAATCCAAAGCTGCACCCTGGACCTCAAGCTGCTAACGGAGGACTCTGAGAATCAGAGATATCCTTTTTGCCAAAACTCAAAGGTGGTCAGTCTCCTTGCTGTGCCCTGTAATACTAGGACAATTCCTCCAAGTACTATGATACAAAGCATCAGAAATTTCAGAAGTTGGCTTACGGATTTTAATGTAGTTTTATATAAATTTACTTAAGCCACTTGCACCTGTAATGCTTCTGGTATGTAAAAAAAAAAAAAAAAAAGAGTCCATTAACATCCACGTTCACATAGAGCAGAACCAAGAATTTAGCTGATTAATGAGTGACAACATCCCAACCCCTGTGCTTTTTTGACAATTGTGAGCCTAGAGCAAAGCTCTTTTTTATATGTGCAGAAATTATAAAAGCGTGCACACAAAGTCTTTGCTAAGGTAACAGAGTTGTGCGTGTGTCTACTCATTACTTAATTTTTTTTTTTTAATTAAAGTGATGTGTACATAAATTAAATGTCTGATGTGCACAGAGAGGAAAATGAAGTTGGGAGTTCAGTTTAGTCTGAAACTTGCAAGAAAGTTTTAGATTCCTCTGGTTATAGAATCTGTAATAGAATATCAGAGAGAAAGGTTTTATGAGCTCTCAAAATGTCTATTTTAGACTGAATTACTTATTGTAATACCAATGCTCAGTTGCATAAGCTTCATATGATTTCTGGTATTTTGGCTGTTAATACCCCTTATAATTAACCAATTCTCACTTTCATTAGATTTCCCGCCTATTAGTGACAGAAGAGAGCATTTTATTAAATGCTGATGTAAAAACTTTTATAACTGTAAATAGTCAGTAGTTTTTAAAGAGCGTCTAATAAAAAAGTGGACTTACTTTCTGTTTGGAAGGATAGAAAATAACTATGAGAGAGTGAGTAAAAAGTAATATGAACTGTGTAAATATTCTCTTTGGACTGTGCTTACATCTCAATGTATGAAAGCAAGATCACCGAGTGGCACAGGGGGTAGGGTCAGCACCGCCTTCAGCTAAGAGCTTGATCCATTAACAGATTTAAGCAAGACAGAAATGAGTATTATGATTCTCTATTTTTCTAGTGCTGAGTCTGTGGTAGAGATCCCTGCTGTGCTGGCTCCCTTGGGAGTGGGTGAGGAGGGAGCAGCATTGGCAGCGTGTTGGCCTCGTGCGTTTGGACTTAGGAGAGCGTATTCCCCAAATCCTTCTGTGACTCTAGATTTACTGATAATGCTAGTGATTATTGAGGAAGGAATGCAGAAGTGTGAAACCTGGGGACAAAACTGAGTGTGTCGCAGTACTGTCTTTCACTCTCCTCCCTGCAGTCTGATGTGAGATGACCTGCTGAATACTCATGGACCTTCCTTTGCTTAATCTCTGAAGACAAAGTTTCTGCTTTTGAAGTTTTGGGGTTTTTTTTCCCCTCACAATTAGGTAGTGTGCTTCCTTGTCTCCCTTATAAATAAAATCATGAAAGTAACTGATGGGTACCTTGAATATTTTGGGATATACCCAGCATTAGCATGGGGAGCTTTTAGCTACAGAAATGAAGATGGTTGTTGCTTTATTTGAAAACCATGGCATCCTTTCCTTTGTTCATACAGTGACAGCCACTGTTGCTGTAATTTGTACTCTGCCTTTGCAAACCTTACTAAACGACTGGTAAAAGCCTTGATAAAAGCCATTTAGATGAAAGCTGACCTGTTGTTTTGGCTCCTAACTTGTTTGGTCCAAGTTACATGTGGGATGTGTTGGGGTCTTGAGCCTGGGCAGCCTGTCTTGCTGTACTGCATGGTAACGGTACACATTTACCAAAATTGTTCACATTTACACCCCCCAAAAATACAATCATAAATCAGGCTTTTTATTTCTATGGTGTAAACATTATGCTAGATACTTCACAGGTGACAAAACTAATGAGCTGGAAGCGCTTGCATGTGATTGTGGCCATTTCACAGCTCTTTTCGCAACCAAAAGCACTGTGACACCTCAGTTACATGGATCAGTACATGAGGCACTACTGTGCAGTAACCCACCAAAACACTCATGTTGATTTGGACAAATTCATCTTGAACAGCAAAATATTCATATTCATTGAATGCTTATGCAGAAACTGACCTTCTACACTGTCAAGTTGTTTAAAGTAGTTGTTTAAACAGGTTTTTGAAATAATTTTATATAATATAAATTAATATATAAATAGATGACTGTTGTATAAATGTTTATACATTTATATGTTTATGTATATGTTGTATAAATGTTTACAAAAAACCCTCAAGTGAATCTGAAATTATGATTTTGTTGGTAACTTCAAAAATATATTGTATATGCACATCTATAACATGCATCTGTAAGTTCCTTTACATTTTTTCTGTGATTTCCAGTTCTCTGCATTTTGATAGCAAGTGTGTTAAAAAAAAAAAAAAAATCTGCTTTGTGCAGTCTGTGAGTAATTTCAGGTTGTTGAGCTTTACCTTTATGTAGCTTTATGCGTGTAAAGGAGAAGAGAGAGAAGCACTCGGCACAGAGAATCCCTTTTGTCACCTGGTAGTGGCCCCAGCTGTTAGATCAAAGGGAAGTTCTCACACAGTTTCACTGCAAGCAGAAGCCCTGTAAAGAACAGAAAACTTTGGGCTAAGAGCAACTTAGCCACGAGAAAATGGAAAAATAATTCAAAGAGTTCTGCCTCTTCTAATAGTCTGAATATATTGTAACCCAGGTTGGAAAATTCCTTAACAGTGATTACATTAGCTTATGTGACGTATCAAGATATTCGAAAAATTAGTGGCCTTAAAGACCAAACTGTTATAGTTGTGAAAGCTCCTCCAGAAACAAGACTTGAAGTGCCTGACCCAGTGGAGGTAAGGAGAACCTGGTGTTTCCTGCCAGGTTATATATAGTTTTTCTATAGATGGAGCAAGTGTGTTGTAAGCCTCACTCTGGTAACTGAGGCCCAAGTTGGATTATGTTGGCGTACAGTCCTATATTCATCTGTCTTACAAACTTCAGAGATTTTTTTTTTTTTTAATAAAAAAGGAAAGGGAAACTTTAAAAATTAGTTTACACAGGGCAATCATTATTTGTTCCTTTTCTCTCAATTCCAGCTTTCCTTTAGAGTAATCCACACTATTTACAGATTATACTCTTGTGCCATACTTTATGTAAAGGAGAGCTCTTCCTTGACAGTTGAAATTCCCTGTTTGTAACCATGTAAAATCTTTCTCTTAAGAGATTCAGTTCATATTTTTTAGTTTTGTGTAGCTTTAGTCATAAAGTTGATGGCTAACTCAATGCCTTAAGCATCCTAAATGACTCATATTACTGATATCCTAATGAGATGTATGTTTTCATGTAGCGTTTTCTTTTCTGAAGTATTACAGTTACTCGTAGAATCTATTCTTGTTCTTTCTTCCATCATCTTCTTTGCTTCATTGACACTGATTTTACACATCTGTGTAAAACTTCGTGCAGTCTGCTAGTGCGCTTTTTGTTTGCTCTTGTGAAGAAAAGGGATTTCCTTTTCTATTTTACTGTAAGTACTTCTATTTCTGAAGCTGTCTTTGTTTATGTGTGTCCCTCTTCTGTTGTCCCTTGCTACTCAAGCCACAGTCTCTATCTCTGAGTGTTTTTGTGTATGAGATGTCTGGCTCTTGTCCTCATTTTCTTTCTTTTCCTTATCTCAGGTAGATGTCTAGGGTGACTTAGCTGCTTCTCACTTCCCTTCCCTTGTGTCACAGTTCCAGAGAAAAATGCTTCAGGTAGCTTTTCTTTGAAGATATCCTCAGGAAGTAGCTTTACTTCTCTTCACTCCTGTCATGAACCACATGGTTCAGCTCATCCTGTGATTTTATCTCTTAGTGGCAAACGTGTACTGCTTTACAATTCCCAGTTACTATGACAGACCCAAGTATGTTGGGCAAACATAAATAATTTGCACAAGCCACTGCTTTAGAGGTTTAAAAATGTACCTAATTTCTTCTCTCAGTGAGCAATTACAGATAGGGCTAACGCCCAGAATCCTTCATGCTGTGTTCATAGAAGTAAAGAATCATAGAATAGTTTTGGTTGGAAGGGACCTTTCAAGGTCATCTAGTCTAACCCCCCTGCCATGAGCAGGGACATCTTCAACTAGATCAGGTTGCTCAGAGCCCTGTCCAACCTGACCTTGAATGTTTCCAGGGATGGGGCCTCTACCACCTCCCTCGGCAACTTGTGCCAGTGTTTCACGACCCTCGCTGTGAAAAATTTGTTTCATACCTCTACAGTATTCCTTCATCACTGACATGGGACTGGTTTCACTGTGCCCAGGGCTACCTGCTGCCAGGCAGGAACAGACTCCACATTCTCTGTCACTTCTTTTTGTAAGATTATTCTCCAATTGCCAAGGCCCATAATGATTTCAGTCCTTTTTTTTTTTTTTTTCTTTTGTCTGCCTTTGTCCTTAATTTCCCCTTTGAACCTAGGTGGAGGTTTTAGAAGAATAAATAATTTTGCTGCAGCAAGGAAGGGATATCTTTTATCAGTATCCATAAATATCTGCTGTTATCGTTGCTTGCTTTCCTGTTTCTTTCCCCTAGGCATTACGCTTGACTTTTTAATTGAGTGAAATGAGGCATGTAGAGAGAGATGCACACAATCATTAAAGCTAGTGCCTAGACCTCCCTTATCCCCTATACCCAACTTATTAATTTACTTTTCAGCTTCAGGCAGTAAAGTCCTACTTCTTTCTCTCATTTGCAGTTACATTTCAGTGTCTTTTTTTGCATACCTCAGTCATTCAACAGTACCTTCTCCCACTCCAGCTCTTCCTATCTCCTTTTTTCTAGCATTGTCCTAAGTACCCTTAACTGTTTTCTGTGCCCTGGGGTATCCCTGTTCAGCTGTGGGTCACTGTAGTTGTAAATGCTGTCTATTATGCTACGTAACTGTCAGAATGCAAATAATACGAGGGCACAATAAAATGTATTTAAAACAAGTCTGCAAAGAGGTATATAATGCCTGCATTCATGCTTTTTAAAACTATTAATGCAATACAGCTGGAGCAGATTTATTTTTAACTGGAGTAATTTATGATTTTCCGTCATACCACTAAGAGCAACCTTGCAGATTTTCTGTCTGTATATGTCATCTTCTTGTATTGAATCAATGTCTGAAAGTTAAGAAAACATGATTTCTTGAGACTAATTAGGAGTTCCTGTTATTCAGAAACACCATCAACGTTAGAGTTGCTGCCTTGAGGGGGCAGAAGGACTTACATAAACAAGTTTGGGTGAAGAAAATGGCACGTTTTCTTTTTTTTGTTATTTGGAAAAATTTCCCTGATGAACAGGTGGACTTACATACAGCTGCTTGAGTTGAGTATGAATTAGTGCTGAAGGTTTTTGGGTGAGAACAATGTTTTGGCATTATTTTAAAGCAGAAACATTTACACAAATACATCCAACAACATTGTTATGAGTAACAACAAAACCTGTGAACTGTATCCCGTAGTTCCTTTCCATCAGAACACTGCAGGTTATTGCGGTTGTAAGAAAATGTTAGGAATTTGATCCTTTATACCACTCTGGTTATGATACAGCACATAAAATGTTGGGCTTCTGAGATTTGTGTGCTACAGACAGTGGGAAAAGCTTTTATGTTCTCTTCCCGCCTACAAGATACATCAGCCGAACCTTTCACATCTTCAAAAAAATTCACAGGGGATTTCAGGTTCTTTTGATTAGTAAAAAAATGTATTCAAACACTCACACCCCGGTAATTTGCTCCGTATTGTCAATATTTTGTCATGTTCATTGGTGTAACACCTTACTCATGTTTGTTTTGTTAGCAGAGTGCATTGATACATTTATCTAGTACTCAAGGACCTATTGAAGTTTATCTGTGCCCAGAGGAAAACGATGCCCTCAGTCCAATGAAAACCTACAGCCAGGACCACAATGGAAATATTTCCAAAACCATTTCCAAAGGTAAAATTATTTCTTTGTAATACTAATGGCCTTCCTTCACGCTCTCATTCAAGATTTCATTTTGAACTTCAGATATCCAGCTCTTATTTTTTGGTTTTATTTTTCTAAGAAGTGAAAAGCTAAGGTACTGATTTTCCACTGTGCCTTTCTGGTTTATATAGTGGGAAGTATGTTTTCCTCTGCATCAATCATTTAAAACAAGTTTCCTATTTGCATATCATATGTAACCAAAGTTTACACAATATTGAAGAAAGAAACAATTTTGTTCCTTTTGCATTTTCAAAGAGAATGGTAGCAGCAAAGATTTGCTTCAATACAAGAGGCAAAAATCTCTGAGTATGGGCATATGCAGCTACACAGTCACTGATGGCATCTGTTGCCTACAAAGTTTTCCCTTTGACTATGAATTCCAGCAAAAGATGGGCATTTCTTACTCCACTTGGTTTATTTTTTTGTCCCCCAGTAGCTGCTTAAATGTTATAAAATAATTTTTTAGTAGAAAAGTTGGTGGTGATAGCAACATGAGCATCTTTGAGAAGCCCTTTGTAATATATCAAAACCAAGTTAGAGATCATATGGAGGCCGTTTTTTGTTGAGATGCTGCTTTATGAAAGGCCCTTTATGCAGTGGTTACTTTGATCTGTGTCTAATATTTCTAATGAGATGTGTCATCTTTATTTTTTCTCTCCCTCCTCTTACAGAAGTGGCTTCTGCTAACTCAGGACAAGGTGACTGCTCAGTAAATATGGCAACAATCTCTCCATTGGCTTCTCCAGCCAACCTTCTCCAGCAGACCGAGGACCAAATTCCCTCAAACTTTGAAGGACCATTTGTGAATTTGCTGCCTCCTCTGCTTCAGGAAGATTATTTGCTGAGCCTTGGGGATGAAGAAGGCATCAGTGACCTCTTTGACGCTTATGATTTAGAGAAACTTCCTTCACTGGTGGATGAATTTATATACAGCTGATTCTCTTAATTGCTGTCCATATCTAAATCATGTTTTTAATGGAATCAAAAAACCTGCCATCATTCAGAGTTGTCCCCTACTTACTATAAAATAGCATTATTAAATAAACTAGGCTCTTGAACAGTGCTGATATTTTAATTAAGTACTCCCCCAGATACTATGAACAGCAAGTGAAGGCTTTTACAGCAAGGCCTTCTCCCTGACCCCAAGTTCCAGCGCCTTGTGAGTCAGCAAGTGCAAGCAGGTGACCGTAAATGTTTTGTCGTCACACTCCCCCAGTCTCTGCTTACTGTGACAAGTGGGCTTACGGAGAAGGGCTCAATGAACTGGTTTAGTCCTAAATAACAATTTTATAATAGTATTTCAGGTCGTGCCTTCTGCAGAGAATGCATGTCTTTTGAGTGTCACAACATGGATTGTACCTGCAGTGAACATAAATATGAAGTAACGCAAAAGTGTGAAATGGGATTCTTCAGCTATTTGTGGGAATGTTTAAATTGCTGTCATAATGCTCATTTTGAGCTGTGTATGTGTCTCATTATGAGGTCAAATACTTATGTCCTTAAAAGCTTTTAATAAAAAAAAATACACTTGTAAATGTAGTGTATATTGCAAATATTGAAAAGTATAAAGTCTGCCACTTCTCGTAGTAATCACAGATTTTTAAAAATGCTTGTGTGTGTGTGTGTGTGTGTGTGAAAATAGTTTCTGTTGGTTGTTTTTTTAAACTAGAACGAAGATGCACAGTTCAATTTTACTGCCCCCAGTGTGTGTTAGAACAGGTACATAAATTTTTGTGGTACTAAGTGGGGCTTTGTGTTAAGTGCCTACTAGAGATGCACTGTGGGTTTTTCCCTCTATGGAAAACACTTATGCCAAGCTTTGTTCAATATATCATATTTATCTCAGTGGGTTAGCTTCCTCTGCTTACAGCTTTTTATAATTCTCTTCGCCAGCAAAATGGAACTAATTTTTTTCCAAAGTACATAACTGTAAGTACCACATCAACTGAATTGCATTTATTTTTTGAAGATCTTTGGTAGTATAGTACCAATATTTATTTTTTGAACGTGAGAAGAATTCTAAGAAGTCTTAAATAATTTTTTTTTTTGAGTGTAAAATATGTTGCCATGTTCTGGACTAAATTAATGTAATGTTGATTAGATGCCCATATAACCCTTTTGTTTGCATTACTGTTGTGCTTATCTGACATACTCAGAAAATCAGTACTATTTGTACTGTAGTAGAATATTATGTACGCAGGTTTTCTGGTACCATTGAGTTGCTGCTATGAAAGCTCACACATGAAAAGGCAAACAGTCACAGTACTAATAAGAAAACTGTATGACTGTGTGAGTTTCGGAATATAACAAATGTATAAAGGGCAACACATAAAGAACTGTTAAACAGTATTAAGTGTGTGTTTATATGTACAAATGTGTGCATAGATCATTCAGCAGTTGTATTTAAGTTGATATATGTTCTCAACTCACACTTTAGTTATCTAGCAGTTTTGTACAATAGAATGAATTTGTAAAACACTGCCAGAATATTTTCTAGCTGGTTTGTAATTTTTTAAGAGTTTTTTTTTTAGATGTGGATCTGTAAATAAAATTGTAGTATTTAAAGTTTTTGTCTTGTGGAAGAGGAAAGTAAAAGTTGTGTGAGCATGAAGATTTGTGAGACAAAGGGGCACTTTTGTGGGGGAAGAGAAAATGAAGACTAATGCAGACCATCTTTTCTTGTACAAATTAAACACTTGTCCCAATGTGCGTGGGCAAAATACTAATCTAATTTAGCTTTGCATTTTATGCTAGTTTAAAAAAAAACTCTGTAAAATACTGTAAAAAAAAAAACAAAACAAAACAAAAAAAGCTTTTATGGTGAGTTTTTAGAATAGATTTATTAAAGGATGACCTGTTCTCTAGCTGTGATCTTACCACTTCAAATGGATGTAATTTGAATAAATTTTGTATGGTAATGAATCAATAAAAAGGATTTTTTAAAGAGTTTAGATTTGTATACAGCTATTTAAATTCTTCTTGGTGCCTATCATGCTGCTTCTTGGAACCTAGCTGTTGCTATTTTCATTATTAGTGCTCACACATTTAACACCAGATACGTTTCAATCCCTTTTTTTATTATGCTAACAAAACGTTCAGTGTGTTTTTTAAGTCAGAATGAAACAAGAATAAAAAAAGACACACGTAAAGAGACGTAGTAGGAGATCCAGGGGTTAGGATAACACAGGTTTGGTTTTATTTATTCCCCCTATATGAATTATGAACAGACTTCTTGCAAACTTTATAGAAATTTAGTTATTCTAAGATTAAGGGACATGAAAGCAGTTGTTGAGGATCTGTTTAACGTTCCTGCTGATAATTCTCCAGAAGTCTCCTAATAGTAGCTTTGAAAAGAAGGAGTCCTGTTTACTTGGGTCATCTCCAACTGTCTCCTGCAGCAGACATGCATTTACAAGCTTGTTCTACCTTTCTGGTCTTGGCGTTGTACCTTTCTAGATGCATGGTCATCAATTACTAAAAGAACCAACTATCAGGATAATAAAATCACAGTCGTAAGGTTGTTTCTTTAAATGTTACACTTCTGAGCAAGTCATACGTGTCTTGTCATCTTCCTTGCACACAAGGAGAAGGCTACTATTTTTCCTCTTTATGTGCCTGTCCATACTCTTAACTTCTGCACACAGCAGTACTGAAAGGAAGATCACAGAGAAGATCCTCTCCTATATTCCAAATAAATACTACAAGATGGCTCTAGGACTCCGTTCTCTGATCTCCCTTTGAAGCAGAGATGACAATAAATGTCCTCTTTCTGTCCTATCTTTCATAACTCCCTGGCCTGTTAGCAGTTTCTCTGCTATGGATTGCCACTCCTCATGTCGTTTTCTCTCCTCATCCTTCTGCTTTCTGTATCTGCTCTATAAACTTGGGACGTGTTGAGTTGCAGGAAAAAAAAAACCCAGCCAGTTAAAATACTTAATTCTGCTCCCCTGAGCTAGCACAGCGTACCTCAACATTATTCAGCGTACAAATATTAGTTTCAGGGAGGCTTTACTGGGGCCTGTATGTGCTGCATTCCTTGGCTGCCAGCAGATGGAAAAGGAGTCTGAGAAATGTCAAAACTGGAATGAGTGATAGGCAACTACACGCTCCTTTACACACAGGAGAGAAGTTTACTCCCAGGGAGGCCACTTCTCAAAATTAAAAAAAAAAAAACAAAAAAAGGAAAAAAAGGGGGTTCCTGCCCTTGAACGTACAGTGAGAACTCATCCACCTACAGATGACAGACACCATCAGTTTCTATTCTTTCTGACTTATCCCTGAAATAGTAAATTATACCAATGTCTTGATGCAGACAGGTGTTGTTGTAGAAAGAAAGTATGGAAGATATGCAAGGTTTTTTTGTAGCATGAGACATTGCCACATGTTAAGAAGCCCCAAATTTAGCAGTGTCTGCCAATTTTTTCTGTATGCAACAGTTAATGCAGGGTGCTACTGGTGCTCCTGGAGCCAACAATTCTCAAGATTAAGTCAACCAAGTGCCTGTATAGCAGAGCCGATGGAGTGTTGGTAACAAAAGCATAAACACGTAGAATTCATCTACCCATTTTGCTTTTCTTGCTGAAGCAAGATCTGCCTGGATACTACGCTACATCTAAGCAAAGATCAGCAGAATGCTTTGCCTTTACTAAGTTTGGGAGTTACTTGACGCATTTTCTTTCTAAAACTTGACAGGGAGAAAGCATCATATCTAACAGAAAAAAACACGTTGCCATCAATTCTGAGTGGCGCTGAATGTTGCTGACAAATGACCAGCCAGACTCTCCTAAATTGCAGAAATATAGGAAGAAATCTAATTTCTTGTATTTAACTTTAGGACTCACCATTTTTTTCCTGTATGCCTTCCCACTAACTTTTCCACCCAGGCCTGCATGTTAATTATCAGAGAATAAGGCTGGCATATAAAAATTGGGCCCTCGCTTCCCTGTTTCCTTTCTCTGAGGATGTTAACTGAGATGTGCTAAAACAACTAAGGATATATCTTCTACTGACCATCAACTAAAATGGAGGTTTATATTTTCTTTTCCTATTAGTTTTTGTGTTTTCCTACTACCTACTCCTGCAAAACCTGTAATGACTTAATATGATAACCCAGGCTGAGGCTGGTGTCTTCCAGTCTACCACCCCTAAAGAGTAGGAAGAATGATATGCAGGAAACTTGGAAAGGATGTATTCTAAAGCTGTTCTTTGGACATTTGAGGAACTGGAGCATGCATATCACCAGTCAATGAAAGGCCAGTACTGGGAGCTGTACTGCTAGCCACTGTCTCTTATAAAGCAGTTTTCCCAGGTGGATATAAGCTTTCTTCCCACAGTCAGGAGGTGGTAGGGAATCATCTGCTTCCCTTGCTACCTGCTGCACTACCAGCAGCCTATGTGCAGCTTGATTTGTTATTACAAATATGCTACAAAGCAATTTAGATTTGTGAGCATCAAAAGCACTTAAAGGGTGCCTTCTATGGCGTGGCTACCTCCTAGAACTGAATAGGACTGTGCTGGCACAAGGGCTGCTTGATATTATGAATTCTTGGCAGCGGGACAAAGTAAGGACTCTGCCGGATCAGGCTGAAACTGATCAGCATGGCCTATTTATGTCACTAGGTATGGGACTCATGGGTTATTCCTGCCTGGGAGCTGCTCTTGGAGCTCACTGCCTCCCCTTAACAAGTAGTGTTTTGTCTATCTTGGCCATCTGGAGATTTTTGGATATGTCTAGCAGGCTACCTGTGCTTTGCTTTTTTAGTCAACCATAAAACAGCACTGATGTCTGCCCAGTTCTGTTTAACCAGAGAGATAACACTTGGCTAGTCAAGATAACTGTAGGGTAGTGCAGTGCAGTGCTCCCAGAATAAAGAAGTTTAATTCAATGACTGGATGTGAAATACTCAGAAAATTGAATATGGGAAACTCAAAAGGAAGAGAATCGCTAAACTTATCAGAAAGCAGTTAAAATACTGATTGGTTATCTCTTTCTCTCTCTCTAGTGTGTTAGTTACTGACATACTAGGGACTACTTACACCGTACTGTGAAGGAGGATGTCTAAAATAGATTCATGCGACTATTGATTTTAAGATGTTTTTCCTCCATTTTCTGCTGGGCTAAAAGTGTTGCAAAAATAATGAATTGCACATCACTTACAGTCTCACTGAGAGTATCTCTGAAAAGTACTTGTGTGCTTAAAGAAAGACCAATCACAAAGGCAAATGTATCCTGAGCTGTAACAACTCTATCATGAGGCCAGGGTGATATTAATAGTGCTGAGTCCTGCCTAGAATGATTTGTTCTTAAAGACTGTTTTAAATGAAGTGCTTGTTTCTTTCTGTCCCAGTTTTCCTCTTCAAGTCTCTCCTGGTACTTCATTCTCACTGTTACCCTCTTTTTGCCTGTCAACATTGTCATATAAGCTGACATAAAATAAGCACCACTGAGGGAGGGGAAGTGATATTTACAGGCAGAAGTTGCCAAGTTTTATCTGCTAGCAGACCAACAGGCCGGTTATAGAATACACTCAGGGCTTTCATTCACTTTCCCTCCAGTTTGAGGGAGACTATAATCTGCTATCTGGAAAATAAAATAATTATTCCAAAGGCTCCTTCTAAAGATAGTAACTTAATGTTTGAAATGCAATTACAAGACATGCTGATTTTTATATTCCAAAGCAGGCTACCCCAAGATAAAATAAATATGTTGAAGATGCAATATAAATAACCTCTTTAGGTCAACTGTGTATATTAGAAACAAAGCAGTAGTATTATGCTCACCCTCTATAACACTTTGATCAACAAGGAAACTATACACTTAACAATCTATCTGCTTAGAGCCCTAGTGCTAGACATCCAAGTCCAAACACCCAGACTAAAATCTTCCAAAATATTAATCAGAAAAGTTGCTACTAGCCCTAAATTGGAGGAAAACGATGCCAGAAACCTTAGCCATTGACTATTAAATATTTTGACCCATGTCTTCCAGAATAAACAGAAAAGTTGCTACTAGCATTCTATTTGGAGGAAATTAATGATCAAAAATAAAAAAATGTTGTGGCCATTACAGAAATAAATAGTTCCTCATTCATTTGGATGAGATACATCAGAATCCAAGTATTTTAACTGGATACGTATCACTGGACCTAATTTTCAATTAAAATAAAGGTGTGTCTCCAAGAATTTGGGGAACTTGAGCAGAGGACACGCGGCCTTGGTGCTCAGCTGATGCCCCAGCACTGCTTATTTGCCCTTCAAACACAGCCACGCGCACTGATGGTGAAATTCCATTTTCCATTCTACGACTTCACCTTCAGTCTCACAATATCTCATGCTTCCTGTACAACAACACCAGCAGCAACAGCAGCAGCAGCAGCCGCCTGGCAACTTGATGCGGTGCGGTTCCCAGCTCCCACGTCCTTAAAGCCACGCTTCTGGAGAACAGGCTCAAAAAGGGAAACGAGCGCTGCGGCCGAACCACCGGGCCTCTGCCCAGGGGCGCTGACGGGCCGATGGGGCACCCTTTTACTTCTAAGGGCGACGAGGACGGGCCGGGCCCGCAGCTGTTGTCAACCGCCACCGTCCGAAGGGAGGGCCCTG
>NW_010510110.1:0-1443 GCF_000687285.1 Phaethon lepturus
AACTCCAGCCGAGGGCCCCAAGGCTCACTCGCGGCCAGGAACGGCAGCGGCAGCTCCTTGGACCTGGAGTCCGTGGTGCAACCCCTCGCCTTGAACCCCTGGGATGTTGTCCTCTGCATCTCCGGGACCATTATCTCCTGCGAGAATGCCATCGTGGTGGTGGTCATCTTCTACACCCCGGCTTTCCGGGCTCCTATGTTCCTCCTCATCGGCAGCTTGGCCACGGCCGACCTCCTGGCTGGGGTGGGGTTGGTCCTGCATTTCGCCTTTGTCTACTTGCTCCCCTGGCTGGGTTGGGGTTGATCCTGCATTTCGCCTTTGTCTACTTCGTCCCGTCGGAGGCGGTCAGCCTGCTCACGGTGGGGCTCCTGGTCACCTCCTTCACGGCCAGCGTCAGCAGCTTGCTGACCATCACCATCGACCGCTACCTCTCCCTCTACAACGCCCTGACCTACTACTCGGAGAGGACGGTCACCAGGACTTACATCATGTTGATCCTCACCTGGGGAGCCTCCATCTGCTACGGGCTCCTGCCCATCACGGGCTGGAACTGCCTGAAGGAGCCCTCCACCTGCAGCATCGTCAAGCCCCTGACGAAGAACCACCTCATCATCCTCTCCGTCTCCTTCTTCATGGTCTTCGCGGTGATGCTCCAGCTCTACGTGCAGATCTGTAAGATCGTCTGCCGGCATGCCCACCAGATCGCCGTCCAGAGACATTTCCTGGCCAGTTCCCACTATGTCACCACCCGAAAAGGCATCGCCACCTTGGCCGTCATCCTGGGCACCTTCGCTTCGTGCTGGCTGCCCTTCGCCATTTACTGTCTCCTGGGGGATTACAGCTACCCGGCCCTCTACACCTACGTCACCCTCCTCCCTGCCACCTACAACTCCATGATCAACCCCGTCATTTACGCCTTCAGGAACCAGGAGATCCAGAAAGTGCTGTGGGCCGTGTGCTGCGGGTGCTTCTCCTCCGCCGTGCCCTTCCGGTCCCGCTCCCCCAGTGACGTCTGACACGTGTGTCGTCGTCGTCCCCAGCCTCTCGGCACCTTTCACTTACCCACTGCGGTTGGGGATTTTCCTTTTTTTTTTTTTTCCCCTTGTAATTCCCAGAGACACGTCGCAGGAGCTCTTGGAAACCAGCAGCTCTTCCCAGCCCCATCCCTTTGGGCACAACCCCTTCTTTTCCTCTATTTTTCCACTTTTCAAAGTTACAGGAGAGAAAAACGTATTTTTTATCCATAAGATAATCTATATTTATGTGCGTGCGTGAGAGAGAGAGGGGGGAGATCCTCATATTTTCTTTAAAACTATTTATGACGCTTTATTTTTTTAAGAGGGGGGCGATACCGGGAATATTTGCTCCCCCGTTGCTTTTTTACAGCCTCGTTATTTACCTCAGATAGTTAAGATATATTTTGTACATTTAGGGGGAAGGGGA
>NW_010510111.1:0-2766 GCF_000687285.1 Phaethon lepturus
AAACCGAAGCCACACTGGGGAGAGGCTTTGCTGGGGGGTGAGGGATGCAGTGGGGCGCATCCTGCCGGCGCCCGGGTACTGCTTTGCCCTGCCGGGATGGTGCATTACCCCCAGCTCCCGCTCATCCCAGCGGGAATTCCCCCCCACCGGGATAATAATGCTGCAATGGTGGAAAAAAAATCCCCTTGCCGAGAGTCGGGCCTCATCCTGCGTCTCCCCACCGCTGCAAACCCCCAGCCGCCGGTGCGGCGTGTGGTGCTGAGCCCGCTCAGCTCACCCGTCTGGCCCTTCGCTTCGGTCCTGAGGTGGGATGGCTCCGGAAAATGCCGGGAGCGTCACAGGGAGGCTGTGCGAGGGTTGGGGGAACTGAGGCAGGGGCGGGCTGCACCCCTGGAGCCCATCCTCCGGCCCGTAATGACAACAAATTAATCCGGCAGTGAGAGTGTTAATAAACCTTCAGGCTGTAATGAAGTGGGGAGGTCTCAGCTGGTGTCCCTGAGAATTCCAGCATCGTCGTGTTTTGGGGGGACAGATTTCCTGGGGGGACTTGGACCCGTCGCCAGAATATTTGGCTCTAGATGTGTTTCCTCCTTGCTTGGCTGAAAAGACTGATATCAGCTTGGTGGGCAGGTGGGGAAACTGAGGCACGGCTCTGTTCTCCAGAACCGAGCGGGATCCGGCCAGGATCCCTCCCCGTTTCTTCCTGGGGGCCACCAGGGAGAGGGTGGCCTCCACCCGTGGTGAGGATGGTCGGGTTAAGGCTTCCTTCTCTGCTTGCAGAGCGGCTTTGCGGCGCTCGTGTCCCCACCGGGAGCAGGGCGGGGGACACAGCCCCACGGGGCCGGGGGACACAGGCTCATCCCACGAGGAGATGGGGGACACGGGGGTTTGGTGGCTCCAGCAACCCCCGTAGCAGGGGAGCCTGGTGCCAATGTGCTGTGGTGGCCAGGTGGGACATCTCTGCGCCCAGGTCTGTTGGGATGTCTGAGCAGCCAGGACCTGTGGGGGGTCCCTGGGCACATACAGCATTCGGGGTGTCCCTGCCTTTGCGGTGTCTCCACTAATGAGACACTTTGAGTGTCTCTGTGCCCAGGTTCATTTGAGCATCTCCACACCCGGGGTCTTTGGGGCATCTCTATACCCATGGCCTTGGGGGTGTCCAAGCCTCCAGGGACTTTAGGGTGTCCCACACCCACAGCTTGGGGTGTCTCTGCACCCAGGGCCCTTGGACAGTCCCCACAAACGGGACCATTGCCAGCATCTCCACACCCAGCACCCTGGAGAAGAATCTCCTTTCCCAGGGCCAGCGGTGGGTCTCTGTATCCAGAACTTTTGGGGTTTCTTATACCCAGGGCAGTTGGAGCCTCTCCACAACCAAAGCTTTTGGAGTCTCTCTGCACCCAGGGCCCTTGGAGCATCCCTGCACCAAAAAATTTGGGAGCTTCTCACACCCAGGACCTTTAGAGCATCTCCACATCAAAAATTTTTGGGGTATCACTGCACCCAGGGTGTCCCCGGAGCATCTTGGCATCAAAATGTTTGGAGTATCTTTGCACCTCTGGAGTGTCCCTGCACCCAAAATATTTGGAGTGATCATGCCGAGGCCCTTTGCGGTTCCTCCACACCCAAAACTTTTGGGGTATCTCTGCACCTGTGGTCTCTGGAGCAGCTCTGCACCCAAAACTTTTGGGGTATCTCTGAACCCAGAGCCCGTGGAGCATTTCTGCACCCAAAACTTTTGGGGTATCCAGACCCAGGGTCTCTGGAGCATCTCCACAGGTGAAACTTTTGGGGTATCTCTGCACCCGTGGTCTCTGGAGCATCTCTGCACCCAAAACTTTGGGGGTATCTCTGCACCCAGGGCCCTTGGAGCATTTCTGCACCCAAAACTTTCGGGGTATCACTGCACCGAGAGTCTCTGGAGCATCTCCACGCACAAAAGTTTTGGGGTGTCTCTGCATTTCTGCACCCAAAACTTTTGGGGCATCTCAGACCCTGGGCTCTGGAGCATCTCGCCCCCCGGGTGCTGCGTGCGAGGGGGGTCTCCGAGCCCCACAACCAAGAAGACCCCGACCCATCTGCTTCCCAAGACTGCCAGACCATCCCGCACCGCCACCTCCCCGTGCCCCCCACCACCCCAGGAGCTCCCCTCCCGCAGGGCCACAGCCCAGCGCTGGGGTGCCCAAAAAAAAACCAACTCCCTGTCGGACCGCCCCGCGCGGGCCCGCCGGAGAGACGGAGGGCGCCGGGACCGACCCATGTAGGGCTGTGAGAGCCAGGGCGGGCTCCTGACGCGGCCGCGGAGGAAACCAGGCGTCTCTGTGCGCTCGGTGTCATGTACTTCCTAATCCTCCCGGATTCCTCCATCGGGGTGGAGAGGGAGCGGAGGGGAGCTGGACGCCAGCCGGGCTCCTCCGGCGTTCAGCCTCCCCGCCGAGCCCCCGCACCGGCACCGACACCCGCCACGTAGCTCCCCGCCGTCGTGTCACCCCAAAATTCATCTTGTCTGTCTTTCTACCCGGGCAGGACATGAGGAAACACGTCATCATGACGCTGCTGGACACGGAGCAGTCCTACGTGGAGTCCTTGCGCACCTTGATGCAGAGGGACGTGACACCCCAAACCGCGTCCTGGCATGACTGTCCCTTGCTTGTCGCTGTCCCCAGGACCCCAAGCCGGACCCCCAACTGCGGGTGCTCTACCAGCACCGCTGCGGGGTGGGGGTGGATGGGGGACGCTGGGGAGAGCGGGACCGGCGGGGGGGGG
>NW_010510111.1:2778-10047 GCF_000687285.1 Phaethon lepturus
GGCGGTGGGAGCAGCGTGGCAATCGTGTCAAGAGCGGGGTGCGGGGCCACCTCTGTCCCCCAAATCAAGCCCATAACATTCCTGGTGGGTTGTCACCTGGTGGGAATCCTGTCCCCAAGCCCCTTCCCATGCTTGGTCCCCAAAAGCTCTTCCTCATGTCGTGCCCCATCTCCTGGGCCGTTGCCGATGGCCATCCCGTGACAGGGAACCCCTTCCACACCCCGTTCCCATCTCCCCCCATTTTCTACTCAGCGTTGTCACCTACAGCCATGGGCCAAGGGATTTTCTCCTTCCCTTTTTTTTACTGAGCTGGTTCCAACCCCCATGGAGCAGCCTGGCCGGAGGGTCCACCCCACATTTCAGATGTTAATGAAGGTGTTTCAGAAGGTTAATGGTGGTCAACGCCCTGGAGACTAGGTCACCCTGGAGACTAGGTCACACTGGCGTAGCAGTGGGTTGTCCAACCACATCGCTGCAGGTGGAAACACCAAAAAATCAGAGCTCTGCTCTGCTCGAAAGGGAGCAGTGCCTGTAGGACATCCAGTGGGCATGTCCACGAGGGCCTGGGGCACCCGTCACCCCAACACCCAGCTGGGCTTTTCCCATAAATCCCCTGCGAGGATGCCCCCATGGCGGACCCAGATGTGCTCTGCCAGATGTTGCTGCAGGAGGGAAGGACCCTTTGAGGCTGCTTCTATTGTAGATGTTGGTTCTGAGGGGCAAGAGGACCCTGGCTCTAGGACTCATTTTGGGAGAAGCTGTACAAGGTTCAGGGTTGGGTGGTGTCCCTGCTGGTCTCAGCGTGGATAGAGGATGTCCCATGGGCTGTGCCCTCCTCTGAGGTGGGACAGGAGGCTTGGTTGGAGAGGACAGCCGTGCTGGGGATCACCAGTTCCCATGGGAGGAACTGGTTGGACACGGGTGGGAGCCATGGGGCGTTAATGCCTGAGCTCATGCCCATAGGACATGTCCTGGTACGGTGCAACCAGGGACACGTGGCTTTCTGGGGCATGGGTCACAGGGCTCCAGATGCCTACAGCTCCCTGTCTCAGCTGAGACAAGGTGCTTGGATCCATGACGTGGCCCGGTGGCATGTGGTGTGGACACTTTGTCCCCTACCAGGGACAAGGGCCGCCTTGGAGCATCATCTTCCAGCCAAGCCAGATGGTGCATGGGCAAGCGCTGCCTGCTCTCCCTGTGTGCTGAGGCGGGGGCTGTCTCCGTGCTCTTCTTCTCCATCTGGTCTACGCTGCCCCAGTTTTATGGTGGGTGGGATGCATGGCCCAGCCCAGCTCCCGCTGGAGGTGTTTGCCACAGTAGGGCAGGTGAAGTGGGTTAGGACCCTCAGGAAGGATTTGGCCCTTGTAACTTGGGTCTCTACGAGATACCCACCATCAGCTTGAGAAACCTCATCCTTGGGGGATGACTCCTCCTTTGCCAGGTTGGATGGAGATGTCTGAAGCTGCTCGAGGTGGGTCCTGTCCTTACTGCTCAGCTCCATGGTCCTCCCAACATCTTGAAGGACACCAGCACCCCATAGCAGTTTAGCAGAGGAGGCAGCAAGGCTTGAGAAGACCTTCCTCTTCCTGCATCCCTTGCTATTCCAGCTCTTCCGTTCCTGGGGGCACTGCTCCTCTCTGCAGCTCTGCCCCACGGAGGGGGGAAAAGGGTTTCATAGCAGAGCGGCCCTCCCAGCCTTGCCGAGGACCTCCTTTTCCTGCTGGGCCCAAGCATCGCTCGTTGGCCATTGCCCAAGAGAGGCTGCTGGGCGAAGTGGTCCAGGGCTTGATCCAGCGCATATGCCCTGCCAGCTCCAGCCCCTCCTGGTCCCAAACATCCTAAATCCCATCGGGAACGCACCAGCTTTTGGATCTCAGGGTCGTGCTGCCACGATTTCCCAGCTAGGTCCAGCTCTGTAGCAGATGGAGGTGACAGGACAGCAAAGATTTGGAGCCTCTCAAGGCGGTGGCTGGGGGACAGAGGATGCTGCGCTTTGAGGGTTCCTCGTGCAGACCTGTCCCACTCCCCACACTGCCATGGGGATACACCGGGTGCGATGGGACCCAGGGAGGTGGGGGTGCAAAACCTGCTGGCACCCGTCATGTCTGGTCCTTGTGGTGGGTCCCACAACCCCACATTCGCTGGGGGAACCCCCTGCTGCAGGATGCCACCGATCCTCATATTTACATGGGTTGAAAAATTCATACTGGGGGGGTGGGAAAAGAAATCTATAGGGACCCCGATGCCTTTGCTTCCCCGCAGGGTTACATGAAGCCGCTGAAGCAGCCGGAGAACTCGCTGCTGTGCGACCCGTCGCTGGTGGACGAGATCTTCGACCAGATCCCCGAGCTGCTGGAACACCACGAGCAGTTCCTGGAGCAGATCCACGACTGCGTGCAGAACTGGCACGAGAAGCAGAAAGTGGGCGACCTCCTCGTGCAGTCGGTAGGTCCTCGCAGGGCGGATTTTCCCGGGGGGAACCCAGGCGCGCCCGCTCTCGGGCACGGCCCCAGCAGGAGAAGTTTCGGAGCAGGAGGCAGGGGAGTGATTAAAGGACAGGCCAAACACGCCCGAGATGGAGAACAGGAGACGATCTCCAGGCCCGCGGTCTGCTTAGCGTAACGGCAGGCTGCTGCGGCGACCGGCTGGGTCTGCAGCTCGGCGTTTCTGCCTCGGGAGCAGAAATGTCAGGGCTGAAAAATTGAGGGGGGCGGGCGGTGGACGAGCCCTCCCCGCGCAAGCCCGGAGCCAGGATTAACCCTTGGGGCAGCTTCTCCCAGGTGTGCCCGGGAGGTCCATGCTGGACCCTTTTTTCCCCCTTCTTTTCCCTTCCCAGTTCTCCAAGGACGTGCTGGTGAACATCTACTCTGCCTACATCGATAACTTTCTCAACGCCAAGGATGCCGTCAGGATCGCCAAGGAAGCCCGGCCGGCGTTCATGAAGTTCCTGGAGGTGGGTCCTGGTTCCTCTTCCCGTAGATGCTGGCCAAGGTCCAGAGCCACCTGCAAGGCTGGTGGTGGGGCAGGGCGGGGTTAGTGGGAGTAAACTGGTAACCTATGGTCAGACTGGCATTTTTTCCCCCTACCACCTTCTTGGCTCTATTGCAAAGAGGCAGGGTTGGGATGTACCATAGTCACTCCGGATGGTGTAAGGAGTCACCCCAACCCCAAACGGGTGTTGCTCCAGGCCCTGGGCTGGTGGGAGGCTCGATCCCTGCTGTGTCCCACCTAACGGGGCCATCCCTGTCCCCCGCCGGTGTTTTGCAGCAAAGCATGCGGGAGAACAAGGAGAAGCAGGCTCTGTCCGACCTGATGATCAAGCCGGTGCAGAGGATCCCGCGATACGAGCTGCTGGTGAAGGTGGGTGCGGGCAGCCGGGTGCAGGCAGGGGGATCGGTGCCACGCCGGCAGCGGGTGAGACCATGGCACCTCCTCACCAATACGTAACAGGAGATTTTAGGGCTCTCACGTCTCTCCTGGCCGCTTTTCCCATGTCTTGACACAAAGTTGGTGTCCCCAGGCACGCGTGCAGCTCTGCCCTCCTGAGGATGGTTACCCTGAGGACTAGCACCCTGCTGTCCCCCTTGGCATGTCCCTATGGGTGTGTGGTCCCCTTCCCCTCTACCTTTCTGCTGGGAGGTTGGACGTAGCAGCGCTATTTTGGGACCAGTCGCACTGCCACCCCCTCTGTGCCTCAGTTTCCCCATGCCAGGGTCACTCTCCCTGGCGCTGAGGCTGGTGGGGGTGTGCTTTCATAGGATCATAGAAGGGTTTGGGTGGGAAGGGACCTTTCAAGGCCATCTAGTCCAACACCCTGCCATGGGCAGGGACAACTTCCACTAGATCAGGTTGCTCAAAGGCTTGTCCAACCTGACCTTGAACAATTCCAGTGATGAATTTTGGGCATCCGTGCAAGGTGATGATGTCCTCTCTAGAGCTGGTGGCCTCTTTAGAGGTGGCAAAGACCATGCTAGTGGTGGCCAAAGCTCAAGGCTTTGTTTCTTTGCAAAACCTTTCCTGCATGGGGCTGGTTTCTATCCCCAGCAGCCAGAGCAGCGTGGTAGGGACTTTGGCTTGGGGGTGTCATGGCATCGCCGATGCCCAGGCTTTGCCCGTGGTGACATCCCAGCTGTGTCCCCGTGGTAGGACCTGCTGAAGCACACGCCAGAGGACCACCCCGACCACCCTTTCCTCATCGATGCCCAGCGCAACATCAAGCAAGTGGCTGAGAGGATCAACAAGGGCATGAAGAGTGCAGAGGAGGTGGAGAGGAATGCCCGGATCGTGCAGGAGATCGAGTCCCACATCGAAGGGATGGAGGACGTACGTATGGGGGTCTTACATGGGGTTAGTCTTTCCTTCTCCCCAAAATGCTACTATTTCTGCTCTTTCTGGGTCACCCCAGGCTGGGCCACTTGTTGTCTCCTCCGGGTCCTGCTTTCCCCATCATCACTTGGCCTTGGTGGGCTCCTGGGGGTTGGGAAGGGGCTGGGGTGCCAGTGCTGAGCCAGGGGGCCGGCCACAGGGGCTGGGGTGAAGCCCATAAGGGTTTTCCCCTTGGCGCTCCCCGCTCACGAGCCTCCTTATCCCCACAGCTCCAGGCCCCGCTCCGCAGGTTCCTGCGCCAGGAGATGGTCGTGGAAGTGGTAAGAGAAGGTGGTCCTTTGTCACCATTAGGGCCATGGGACCGCACACAATATGGGGCAGTGAGAGACTGTGATTGCGGCTCATGGGATGCCTGTGTGCCCAGGGGAGGCTGCAGATGGATGGATGGATGGATGGATGGATGGATGGATGGATGGATGGATGGAAGCTGCATCAGGGGAAGTTCAGATTGGACATTAGGAAAAGGTGTTTCACTGAGAGGGTGGTCGGTTGCTGGAACAGGCTCCCCATGGAAGTGGTCACGGCACCAAGCCTGTGGCAGTTCAAGGAGTGTCTGGACAATGCTCTTAGTCATACTGTTTAGTGTTAGGTAGTCTTGTGAGGAGCAGGGAGCTGGACTCGATGATCCTTATGGGTCCCTTCCAACTCGAGACATTCTATGATTCTATGATTCAAGGCTGAGCAGATGGATGGATGGATGGATGGATGGATGGATGGATGGATGGATGGATGGATGGATGGAAAGAACAGGCAGATGGGAGGATGGATGAAGGGATGGATGGAAAGAACAGGCAGATGGAAGGATGGATGAAGGGATGGATGGAAGGATGGACAGATGGATCAATGACAGATTGATGGGGACAATATAAAATTCCCCAAGTGTGTGTGGGAAGATAAGATGGCTTTGGGAGCAGGCAGGGAGCAAGGAGAGCCCACAGCAGTTGCAGAAGCCAGGCTGAAGACCATAGGGGTCCTGGTGAGCCCACGCCTGGTGTTCCATGGCCCTGGTGCTTCCCTGCGAGTGGGACGCTGCGGCTTTGCCCGCACGGCCATTGCACCCATGTCCCATTTCACCATCATAAGGATGCAGCTGGTCCCCATGCAGACAGTGGCGTGGGACTTGTCCCACCCCTCAGCCTCCTTGTGCCAAGGCAGCATGTGGGGAAACTGAGGCAGGGACCGCTCCCAGCACTGGGGGGGAGGCGGACATTAACCCCTTGGTATCTCCCACCGCTCTGCAGAAGGCAGTGGGTGGGAAGAAGGATCGCTCCTTCTTCCTCTTCACGGACCTGCTGGTGTGCACAACGTTGAAGCGCAAGTCGGGCTCCCTCCGCCGCAGCTCCATGAGCCTGTGAGTACCACCTGGGGGGCACCCACCACGATTAACCCACGGCTTTAGGGCTGTCCCCACCGGCCAGGCTGTCTTTAGGGTGCTGGGGACGTGGGTGCAGCTCAGCCATCCCCCCCAACCTTGCAGGTACACAGCGGCCAGCGTGATCGACCCCGCCAGCAAGTACAAACTGCTCTGGAAGCTGCCGCTGGAGGATGTGGATATCGTCAAAGGTTTGTCACTGCCTGCTGGAGTGTCCCATCCCACCCCAAAACCCATCACTCGCCCCTGGAGAAGGTGCCCCTGCGCAGCGCCAGGGAGCAAGGGGTTAACACCATGCACGTGTCCCCACGCAGGTGCCTCGCAAGCCACCAACCGGGAGAGCATCCAGAAAAGCATCTGCCGCCTGGATGAAGACCTCAGCACTTTGGGGCAAGTCAGCAAGCTGTCAGAGACCCTCAGCTTCCCCCACCAGGTATGGGATGATGGCCCTGGTGCTGTCCCCTGGCAGGACACATTCCTCATGGGACCACCCAGGATGTCTTCAGCGGGAGGGAGAACATGTGGAATGGCTGGTAGCCATGAGTGTCCTCTAAGGACCCAGACACCACCAGCCCTAAAGCCACAAGGGGAGTTGGGGCAGCTTCTGAAGGATGCTTGGGGATGGACAGGGGCGTCATCAGGCATGTGGCTGGTGGTGGCCCATTCCTGCGAGCTGAAGTGTTGTCCCCATTCCCAGAGCCTGGACGATGTGATCAAGGACCTGATGGCTGCCATCCACCGAGAGCTGGCGGAGAAGCAATCCCTGTCCTTCAGCATGGCCTTTCCCCCCAACAAGGTGGAGCTCAGCACCACCAAAGCCGATGGCACCGAGTCCTTCATCTTTGAGTTCCCCAACCCCGACGCCCGGCTCAGCTTTGAGCAAGCCTTTGAGGATGCCAAGAAGAAGCTGGGTAACACCAGGGACCGGGGGGGTGGACACGGTGGTGGGCTCAGCATCACACCCCTGCTTTGGTAGACCCCTTTCCTCCATCACTTCTTCATCCTCCAATTTGACTTTCCCAGCTTCCAGCAAAAACTGCCTAGACCCGGAGTTCCTCAAGGCCATCCCCATCATGAAGACACGGAGCGGGATGCAGGTACTTGGTGGTTGGGTTCAAGCATCCCACAGGACCCGTGGTCCTCTCCATCCGGGTGGGCTTGCCACCAGATGCTGAGAGCTCCTGCGTCACTCCCAAATGACCCAGTTCATCCCATCTTCTGCTCCCTTGCAGTTTTCTTGTGCTTCTCCCAGCCACGGCAGCCCGGAAAGCTCCCACGAGGTTTGGGTTTGCAACAGCGACGGTTACGTGGGGCAGGTTTGTTTGCTCAGCATCCGTAAGGAGCCCACGTCCGTCGGCTCCGCCGGGATCCTCTGCATCGCCTCCGTGCCTGGTCTCAAGCGGGCGTATAGGTAGGACATTCCCACCGGCACCGCGGAGCCGGCGGGCACGGGGCGATGCTGGAGCTGCTTCTTTCCCCCCTCCCCTCGTCGCGGCAGGGAGCGTGCCGAG
>NW_010510112.1:0-265 GCF_000687285.1 Phaethon lepturus
GCACCCAGCAACCCCCCAAGGCCGTCCTCTCCGCAGGGCCCAGCCCTCGCCCTGCGCCCTGCCACCCCCCCCATGCCATGTGGGGCTGGTGGCAGTTGGGGGGCAGCTTTGCCATAAGACCAGCCCCACTTGGAGGCAAAGCTTTTGCACTCTGCAGCACTGGGAATTTTTGCTGCCGCATTTACGCGCTCCCGTCACGCACCACAGCCTCCTCCGGACCAGGAGGGGAAGCTTGCAGTTCTTGTCATGCTCCCTCGTGCAAAAC
>NW_010510113.1:0-641 GCF_000687285.1 Phaethon lepturus
CAGCTTTTCGGCGCGGAGGGAAGGTACCAGCCCTGCGGCAGATGTGTTTCCAGACGGCCGGGGGGCACGGAGCCCGCTCGGAAGGGCTGCGTCGAAGCGTTTCCCTGCACACGCGACCCTGAACGTCGGGGGGTGCGGGACTCCATCGGCACCTTCCCTGCACGGCAGAGCTTTGGCGAATGTGCTAATTATTATAGCTGGATCAAGTGTAGAGGGGCCTCACATCTGAATGAGACTTGATATCTTAATTTTGCCCTTAATGTCTAACCTTGAAAAGTAACTAATGAAGCAGCTTGCTTTCTAGTGCTTTGTTCGCCTGTGTGCATTCTTCAGGGGAGAGAGGAGCCTGGGAAGTTAAACCTCTTTTTTTTTTTTTTTTCTTTTTCCCCAACATCAGCAACTCTGCAGCTCACACCCAAGGGGAGTTTGCCAAGGACTGCTCTGGCTTTCTCATTCCAGGACTTCAAAGATGCTAGTAACGTTCCCAAAGGCTGGAGCAAGCAAATACTGTAGCCGGTATTTAAAGAGAGCAAACAGGATGGCCAGGTAATTGCAGGCTGCCAGCTCGATGTCAGCTACGGCCAGAATAGAGGGGAGTCTGTCCGGAGGCCACACCAGCGGAGTGCGGCTGGCTGCGGCCA
>NW_010510113.1:890-2035 GCF_000687285.1 Phaethon lepturus
AGTGGGGATGAGGGCCTCCGGTGCCCCCCTCGCTGCCTCTCCGAGGAAAACCGAGCAATTTCCGAGAGCGTAGAGGAAACACTGACGGGGACGGCGCATACCGGAGGGAGCACGTCACGGCTTTACTTGGCGCCCGAGACACACGCGAAGGTTTCAAGGGAGCCACGTGTGGAAGCGTGGTCCAGGAGACAGAGCAGCAGGAGCTTTCGGGGGGCTGGGGCGTGCCGGGGAGGGATGGGGGAGGCTGGGGAGTGCCCGCACCCTGGCCAGACCCCAGAGCCAGGAGCTCACACAGCTCCTTGCACAGGGGCAGGACCCCTGGTCCCTCCTGCATCCCCAGCAGTGGGTCACCACCTGCTTCCACCAGCAAAGGATGCTGGAAGAGGTGGGGGGAGAGCTGCCCCCCGGAGACCCCCAGCCACTCGGCGCCATCCCAGCACTGCTCTGGCCATCACCGCTGGCGCCACAGGTAGGTCTGGATGGAGTTGGCTGGAGCCACGGGCTCGATGAAACCAATAGCAGGGGCCCGGATCCAAATGGCACATCCCAGCCAAACCTGGGGGGTGAGAGGGGCTGAGCGGGTTGGCACGGCCAAGGCTGAGCGTCCTCCCACATCCCCTCACCTGGGCTGCCCCACTGACCTGTTGAGGACCACCAGGACGAGGGCCCCATCAGGGCGCAGGACAGCCACGTGCTCCAGCTGACAGATGAGGCATCGGCGGCTGCTGTGCAGCCCCACACGCCGGGAGCCCTTGGGGATGAACTTGCTGCAGGGAGAGGAGCAGGAGAGGGATCATGCCCCCATCTCAGACTGGTGGCAGCACCTGAATCCCACCAGCCCCGACCCACCTGAAGTGCCCCAGGAGGTAGAACATGGGCTGCTTGTAGAAGACATCCTTGCTGCTGTCCACAATGACGGGGCTGTCCACGTAGTTCTTGACCCAGTTGGGGCCCCCCTCCAGGTCCAGGGCCCGGTTCCACACGAAGTGGTTTAGGACCTGGGCAGATGGGGAAGGGGCTGAGCGGGGCTGAGCCGGGCCCCCAGCCCCAGGCGGGCAGTACCGGGGGGCCATACCGTCAGGATGCTGTGGCTGTAGCGGTCCCCTCGCTCCCAGCAGCCCAGGCACACGGAGAACCGGAGGGGG
>NW_010510114.1:0-429 GCF_000687285.1 Phaethon lepturus
TGGGGGTGCCCCGTCCTGCAGTCCCCGGGCTGCCTGCACCCCCCGGTGAGGAGCACTTCACCTGCCAGTGCACTGCCAGGCGGCTGCACCGGGGAAGGTACCAGGGAAAAACAGGAAAAATACCTGCCAAGCGATCGCATCCTGGGGAGAGGCACAAACTTCGTCTGCCCTGTGGTTATTTCAGACTAGAAGAGCAGGCAGGCCCAGGCGGCAGGGGTTCCCAAGCGTTCAAAGTCACCTCTTCTTCTCTTTGCAGTGTCTTGTTACTTGTCTGCGCGCCCACGCGAGAGGTAAGAAACCCTCCCAGCTCCGGCCTGCCGGCGGGGCGCCCAGCCCATGCCCTATGTCTCTTGGGGAGGGCTCGGTCGGGGATTTACACCGAGCAGCCAGTCGATATGGTAGGTGTCGCTGGGATAAAAACACAAAGGG
>NW_010510114.1:460-5525 GCF_000687285.1 Phaethon lepturus
TCGCTGTGATAAAAACACAGAGGAAATGATGGTTTTGCCCTTCGCCCTGCCGCTTGTGACTGACAAGGTCTGACTGTCCTGCCCAGCAGCCGTGACCCTTTGCGTCACAGGGAGTTGACCTCGGAGGGAGTTGATCCCGCTGAAGCAATGGGCCTGTGTGAACTCGAGCAGCGGAGGGGAGGTGTTTCCGTGTCTGGCTGCGGCAAGGCCTCGTCTTCCCTGCTGGGAAGCATGAACTGGGGACCAAACCCGCAAAGGCTGCCCCAGGGCTGTCCCCCTGAGCAAGGGGGGACCTCCTTCAAGCTGCAGAGCTGCTGCAGGTGTATCCTGCATGGGGATGCCTGTCTGTCCAGAGCTTTTGCTGTGATAAGAGAGTAGAAAGTAATCTTTTTTTGTAATTGAAAAAAAACCCCAAACCCTTAACAATTGTTCAGTGAGTTGAGTGACCCGGTTTGGATGTACGTGTGACTCGTCCCTTGGCTGGCAAGCTTGGCACAGCGGTGGCCAAGCCAGCAGTGCGGCACTAGGGCCACGTGCACTGTGTGCTAGGTTTGGCTGTGGCTATGTGGTGGATCTGCGCCAGCGGTGGAGGAAAAGTGGTGAGCCTGCCCGCAGAGATGGTGCCAGCTCTGCAATGCAGCTGGGCTGGCGTGGGGACCTCCGTCTGGTTATCCTTCACCACCCTGCACCTTCGCAAGGAAAAGCCTCTGGGGGAGCTGCTGGGGGCATAAAGAGCTGAAACTGGTTTTTGGCTCCTGAAATGATGGCTTGCCTTCCAGAACGTGTCCTATCTTGAACTGGTGGCAGGGGGCCAAAGTCCTACAGGCAGTTCCCCCTGTGGGACCTCAGTGGGAGCCGTGTTTGCGGTGTTGTGACCAGCGTTTAGGCATGACGAGGAGATAAATCAGCAGGCGTCTCGCAGGGAGTGTGCGGCGGGGATGCTCTAACAGCAGCCTGCCATTGCAAGGGTGTCTCTGGTTCTGCACTCTCTGGCAAGCGTTTGCTGGGGCTTGGCGTCTCACTAGAGGTATCAGCCTTGTCAGAGAAACCGCAGGTGTGTCCCCAAAGCACAGACCGTTTTCTGTCAGCAAACACCTCTCTCTGTTGGTGTCCCCATTCCCCTATAGGGCTATGCTGCCTTATTGCCGACTGATACTAAGTAGGGAGGCAGTGCCCCAGGCTTTCACCTTCCATGTGTTTTCCATGGTGGGGCACTTCCACAGCTGCCTGCATCAGCTGGCTGGGGGTAGGCACCTGCAGCCCCAATGGGTTTTGGCTTGGTTCGTGACACCAGGGATTTCTGCAACACACTTGTGGCACTGGTGGTGTCTTGTCCTTCTCTTTGTACTGAGGCTTACAGAGCACAAACACTTCCCAGCCACTGGGATTTTAGACCTGGGATGCTTGATCAGCAGTAGCAGACAAGCAGTGTCTGATCTTCCTGAACTGTTTTGGTCTGATGAATATTCAGTAAAAACATTTTCAGTGCTGCTCCTACATCGCAGACCATGTATGTTCCTGTGTCCCTATAGCATCTAAGACCTCTGTGCTAGACAGACTGAAAGAAAATGATACATAAAAAAACATGTCTTCACCTGTGCTCTTAAAGCCATGTGGGGACAAGTGCTGTCTCTGTGGTGCCTTTTAGTAAACCACAAGAGTGTTGACAACAGGTGTTTCTGTTCACCTGGACTCCTGTAGGCTGGGGAGATCATCCATCTCCTACCTGCTGGGGTTGCATGGCATGTTATTAACCAGATTGAATGGATGAAAAGTTACTTGGAGAGAGAGATTCCTTAAATGCACCCTCGCAAGGGATGGAGGCAAAGGCACAGGGGTTCAAGAATGTGTTATGGCTTTGAGTACAGCAGTAACTTCTTTATGCTTTGTTGGTTTAACTGTATGTTTAATGTCACATTTGTCCTTTTCTGCAATTTTGACAGGATACAAGAACTTGCAGAACCCAAGAAAGTGGCTTGTGCAAATGATCCCAGGTAAAGACATGCCCAGACAGCCTCGGCTCAAGGACTGGGGACCGATGGGGCCTCAGCTGGTGCAGACCCTTTGCATTTGTCTTGCTCTGCTTTCCTCTCAAGAGCAGAAGTAGCTCCAAAAAAGGATTGAAATTCTTAGTGCATGAGGGACTCTCTTCAATTTGTTCTTTCTCATTTTCAATCCAAAAACTGGGCATGACATGAGTCTTGCCTTTGCTGCCCCACTGAGATGTTGCAGGGTAGGATGGTGCTGTGATGCGAGGGGACCAGACCTCATTGGCACCACAGGCTGCTGTATCCTGGAGAACACAGTTAAGCTTTAGGAACAGAGTTGCTGTCTGCGTTACGGGGTCAAGTGATGTCTTGACAAGCCGGGGCAGCAATTTCTTAATAACGTCTCATCTCCACTGTCTGGATGGGTGTCACTGTGCTTGAAAAAGGCTCCACAAACCCATCGCCCTGTTCCCTGTCCTGACTACCCTGGTACCCTCTCCCACCGTGGCCTCTGTCTCAATGAGCAACTCCAAATTTGCCCTGGGCACAGGAGAGTAACCACTAACGTGCTGCAAAACCTCACCCACTTTCCATGGCACACCCTGACCGTAACATTATCATTATTTTTACTGTCATACCTGTGGTATAGTTAGGTGGTAGTGGTGAGGCAAGAAAAATGCAATCATGAAACTCCCCCAGGGGTTTCAGAGGTGTAATGAAACGACCCTTTCTGCACATCCCTGGTAACTGTAAAACCAGACCCATCACTTGAAGGCTCTTTTCTTTTTGAGTTGACAACAACCACCTGGACAGTGTTAGGAAATTCAGTGCCGTAGAAGGTGAGCGCTCAGGGGATGGCAGCAGTGCTGTACAGCTGTGGGGAGCCATAGGGACTGTGCGTGTGTGTGTCTCATCCGAGGTGGGAAAGGATAGCCCTGGCAAGCACATATCACACTTGTGCGTGTTTCTAAAATTTTACACCCTTGCTGTTCTCGCTAGGCTGGTGTGGGGAAACCAAGAGATGATCTGGACCCTGTCGCGGGGTGCTGTGACAACTCAACCATCACCAAGAACAGTGGCACTGGCCAAGCCCAAACAAGATTTTGGCAAGCACCAATGCAGGTCAGTGATTAAGAGGAAATGGCCTCAAGTTGAGCCAGGGGAGGTTTAGATTGGATATTAGAATGCATGCCTTGATGGAAATATATATGTGTCACACCTGTGTGTACAGAAGGACTGTCTGTCCCTAGAGTGTTCCCTGTCTGTATTGGGGCTGATGCAGCCCAGCCAGGCACAAGGACACAATTAGTGACCTCCTGCATCCTCTTGGAGCCTGGCCTAAATCTTGAGAATAGAGGTTAGGAAGTGCTATGAACAGAGAAATCTTGCAGTGTCCTGCTGGCTGGAGGGAATCCAGGCCTCTTGCCTTGAGTTAAACCTCTGCTGTCACTGCATGGTGAGTAACCAGTGAAAGCAGTCCATGTTTGGGAATCGGAGTGAAAAATGATATAAAAAAAAAAGTAAACTTCATTGGGGCTGTGAGATGATGCATTACTTGAAGGAACTCATCTGTAGCTCTGTTGGAAGGGATGAAGCTCTTTTGGAGACAGGATGGTGGTTGCTAGTCTGTAAGAAGTCCTAGCACTAAGATGAGACTGTGCTGCACGCCTGGCTTTCCTCTACCTGGAGGGATGTCAAGACACGTGTGTCTGAGTTTTCTCTCTCTCTGTCACTGTCATCAGTTCAGGGGCTCTCATCCGCCTGAGAGCTTCTGCCTCTGACTAATGGTGTCTGACAGCCCTTCCTGCCTTTCTACTCACCTCTCCTCACCACCTTCCTGGTGATGACAGGCAGCTGCCAACAGCTGTGGCTGATGGAAAGCTGGATGAGCATGCACCAGGCAAGCCTGGGGAGATCCCAAGATGAAAGGAGCTGCAAGAGCACAAGGTGCTATTAAGCCATTGAAACAAAGAGGTTTCTAAATTGGCAGAGCTGAACAACAGAGATGCTGCAAGGTTTGCATTGTGGAGTGGCTTCTTGAAATGGTCCAGGGAAAGGCCGAGACTTTGAGAGCAATGCACTGAGGGTGCTTAAAAGAGGACTCTGCATACACAAACAACATTTACCTTTAAAGTCAGGAAATCTCAAGTGCAAATGCCCATTGGTTCATGGCTTTTCCATGTGAACCGGTGCTAACTTTTGTAGATGCAGCAGGCATGTGTGTTTCACCAGACTTAGGATACCATCTGCCAGGATCATGTTCTCCATCAGTTGCCTTTTACTAACATTTCTGTTCTGTTCCTCAAGATCCCTCTTCTTGTACAGCTGCGGACGGGAATCAACAATCTGGGAGCGTCCCCTGCTAGTGGATTTTGGCTTCCCTTCTGATCGGCTGCTGAAGTTGTCTGAACCTAAAAAATACCTGGCTGCTTACCTGCAGCAAAGGTGAGAGTCCAGAAAGCCTGTGGGGTCCTATAGGTAGGCCCTTGGGTCTTGTAGCATCAGTGCAGCTTCAAAGTAGTAAATACAGGAACAGAGGATGGGTACAACAGAGGGCAAAGTGCAGAGCAGGGACTCTGCTGGGATTAGGACCTCTGGACTCATGGCATGAGTGGGTTCTACGCTGGAAATGGCCGCAAGACAAAGCTGCCTTCTGCTGCAGCAAGCATGAGGCTTACACCAGGCTGCAACTGGGATGTTTAAGCAGTGTGGGGGAATATCTGTAAGTGGCGGCGCCATGACGCTCTGCTTCCAGACCTCGCCAGTCCCCCGAGTGGCCCGTGTCACCAGCTGCGCTGAGCTATAAGGCCTCCCCGCGGATCCTGGAGCTTGCACGGCCAAAGGTGCTGCACCCAGAGTTTCTGCTGGCCAGAGAGGTGAGGAGGTGGCTGAGTGAGATTTGGAGGGGACAGTGCTGCAACAAACTGTCCTGAGCTTTTTCAGCCCTGTGTCCTGCCCTTGGATGTGCGCAGTGTGTGCTATGGAGGCAAGAAGCTCTCTGGTTCTGCTGGGGTTTGAGATACTGAGAGAAACTGCCTTTTCAGACTGAGGTGCTGTCTTTGAAAATCTTCCTGCTG
>NW_010510114.1:5556-17859 GCF_000687285.1 Phaethon lepturus
CTGAGAGGCAGAAAACAGCCAGGCTGCAGCAGCCTGGAATGGCAGGAGAGCCAAGGGAGGATTCTGAGCTGCATCCTCTGATAAAGCAGCCTGGGAAAGTGGAAAAGCCTGATGGGAATGGCCTATTCCTAGGGAGTACAGTTGTGTTTGTAGTTGAGCAGCTGTGCTCCTATCTGTGTATATAGGGGGGACGAGCCTGCAAACACTATGTGTATTATAGCAGTGTTTTACCAGAAGTCTAATTTAGATATGTATTTATGAACTTGCTCCTTTTAGGCGGGTCATTGCTTTGGCAAGGGTGAAAGGGCTTGGGGCAATCTCAGATTACAGTCATTTCTGTGGCAAAAGCTAAGTTTTTTGGCTGCAGTCTCAGGGCTGGGAATTAAGGGAGGCTGTGCTGGAGCAGGCCTTGGCATCAGTAACCCTGTGAAAAATAGAGGAAGTCGTCCAATGCTGGAGCAGTAATCACTTTTGCTGTAGAAATACAGTTAACTGCACCAGTGCATTTACCCTGAGATCTGAGCATCTCTCCTTAGAAAGGAAATTACTTGATTCAGACAGGAAAATGAATATGAAGAGCATTTCTCTGCACTGGAAGAAATTTCTCTGCACTTTTACCTGGCTACACAGGTTCTCATTACAAGCGTTCCTTTCCTGGCCACAAGTGGGCAACAGTTGGGGAAAAAAAGTAACATTGGTTAAGATGTACAAATCCCAATAGCACCAAAATTACCTTGTAGTTTGGGTGAAAGAAAAATCATGGGTGCTGGAAAAGTAAGAGTGCTCCTTCTTGTGTCCATGTCTGTAGAGGAAGGGTGCTGGGTGCTCATCCCTTTGGAGAGGGACTGTGTCTCTGTGGGCTTTTGTGGATGAGCTCAGTGTCTGCATGTTCTTCCCCCGTTCTGGACCTATGCAGGTGCCAACACAGGTTAAAAATGTCACAGCCTTGGCCAGAGCATCCTCGCGGTTACAGCATCTCGCAGAGCCCCGGGTCAAGGAGGTGACTTGCTGCTATGAGCACAGTTTTCCCGAATCTGTCATCCGTCCGGTAAGGCAGCATCACCCGGGTCCATGCATGGCAGGGAGACCGGGCAGAGGGGAGGCCACTGGATGGCCGGTCGCTGGTGGCTCTTCTCAGGGCGGCCCTGGATGTGCTGCTGTCTGTAAGCCTGATGTCGCTGCTTCCTGGGCTGGAGAGCAGGTCTTGTTCTCTGTCCAGAGCTTGTAACTGGCTCCCAAGCAGACATTCCCAGAGAAGGGCAGACCTGTGCCTAGCCTGCAGTTGTGGGGATGGGGAGAGATGGACAGGGTCTAACTGGGTTCTCCAGTGCTGGGGGGTGGGTTGGACAAGGAGCTACGAGTAAGAGGCGGCTGGAGGGAAGGTTGTGGGACTGGCCAGGCAGTGATTTCTCCTTCCACAGCTTGTCTGGCGCCAGACACAACTGTGGACAGGGTCATGTCCCATCTGTGCGTGGTCAGTGGCTGTGAAGCTGGGCACACTGAGTTGAGGCTGGTCACCCTTGAATGCCAGGAGCACCTGTAAGGACCTTTCTCCCCATTCTTCCACAGGTTTCCAAGTCGGCTCAGAAGGCAATTGCAAGCCCTCGGACCCTGGAGCTGGCTAGGGCAAAAAGATTGCATCCTGAGTATGTGCCCATGCGGGATGCTGAGTGGCCAGTGACGGAGGCTGCAAAGCACGCAGTGGCCACAGCAAGGCTCGTGGAACTGGCCCAGCCTTGCAAAAGGTAGGTGCTGCTTATCCGCCATGAGGAAATGATCAGCTGTCAGCCCATTTCATGCAGGCCATGGCACCTTGTTGATTCGGGTTTGCCCAGTGTGATAAGCCACATTTTCCTCTTCCACTTCCAAAATGCATGGATATTATATGGCTGGGTGTGCTAATGCATGGATTGTGGTTTAAAAAGCATTTCTGAGGTGGAAGGAGAATCAAAAGAGAAGAAATAGGAACTTTCTAATTCCAGTAGGAATTACTGCTTGGGAATAAATTATTCACTAAAAAGCTGGCACAATGTAGCACATTCATGTTGCCCACCATGATGCAGCTGGCCTCAGCCTGGGCTGCAGGAAATGCTGGGTAGGATGTTTCACAGAGGGTGAGGAGGGTGTAGTGGCCGTGACAGCTTCCATGAGAGACGAGACACCCCCTCTCACAAGTGTCCTGGTGACAGCAGCAGAGGCACGGCTGCTTTTGTCCTCCCTTGACAGGGAAAGGCAGGGCTCAGGCGGAGGCGTGTTGGCGGGCAGGCATATTTGAGAGCTGGCCCTGCTCCAGTTGGAATTGACTGCCTCTGTCTTCGCTCCCCCAGGCCTCCTATGAGCTTGGCTCAATTCAACCCAGACGCGTTCACAGTGAAGGAGACTGCTAAGAAGGCAACTTGTTCTGCTCGAATCCAAGACCTGGCTCGTCCAATTAAGCGCTGAGCTCCCTCAGAAACACAGCCCACTGCTCGTGCCAGCTGCCCCCGTCACCCCTTGGAACATCACCCCCTTCAGGCTGTGCTGTGGCTGGAAAACCTGCTTGAACATGGCGCAGAGGCAGCACCCAGCAGGAACATTTTCTTACGAGCAGCCATTTTTAGGGGGCTTATCTGGGGAGTTAAATAAAGTGGTCATTCCTTAAGAACAAAATAGTCACCAGGGGAAGCGAGCAGAATTTGACCTAATGGGGGAAGCCTTTCTCTCTAGGGCAGGTTACATCTGGAGTTTATCAGTCGTCTTATTCTTTTGCTGTAATAATTAAAGCAGTAATGAAACAATTGCTGGGGGATGCCAGCACAGGAACTGTTCTTTCACATAAGGAAGTGTGGCAAACCAAAGCTGATGGCTCGCCATAGGTTGATGCAACACAATGCCTGACCTTGGGTTTCAAAACTTTTGCTAAAGTTTAGAGATTTTCTTAGTGACGCTCAAAGTTTTGTGCTTGTGACAGAAGTAGACACACAAAAGGCTGCAAAATTCCAGATCCAGGGCTGGATTTGATAAGGTGAAAAGCTGTATTACGGACTTGGGAAATGCTGCGGTAGCATGTGCGTTGAGTTGTCTTGGATTTGGGGCCTGTTCAAATGCTTGGAGAATGGGCAGATTCAGCTTGTTGCTTTGCATGCATCTTTGATACAAGTTACACAGGTGGGTTAAATATGTGCGGTTCAGGTATTCAGTTGTGTGACCCTGGGAAAAATACTGGAGGTCTGCATTGGGGTTTTTGGAGCCTGACTCTCCTCAGTGTAAGGGAGAAGGCACGTTGCAAAGACTAAGGAGAAAACAGGTATCAGTGCCAGACTCTGCAGAACAAACCCTGAGCTGCGGTTGGGTCTGAGGGTGAGTCAGTTTGGCAGCTGGATGGCAGGGGAACAGCACAGCCTGTGTAAGACATGGCACAGGGAGATTGCGTTTATCTGTTTCCTATGAGTTCGGTGTGCTTTTTTTGGACTGGCAACTGGCAGGAGATACTGAGGCAAGAGCGATGCTCTCCAGCAAGGGACAAAAGCCATAAAGGAAAGCATGTGGCAGTTGCAGTGCCAGTGTATCTTAATCTTCCCTGTGTTAAGCTGATTCTCCTTACAAAGGAGTAGACGCAGGTGACCACAAACCGGAAGATGATTAATCAGAGGATCCACTGATTGATTCAATAATCCACTAAGCACAAGATTTTGGAACCTTTTGGAAGCAGGTAAGGTCACTGGGCAATGGTGCTGGTTGTTTTTTAGCCCATGCATTGTCCTGTAGCAGGATAAAGGAGAGTTTGGGCTTTGTGGAAGAGCCTTAGAGTAGCTGCATCCCTCAGGCTTAAGAATGGCCAGGAGGTTGGGGTCTGCCCCCCTGCCCCCCATGGGGGAACCCCAGCACCACCAGCCTCTGCCACCTCAGGGCTTGGGGTGTGCGTGGGGCTGTGTGGGATGCCAGGGCTGGACCTGTGGGCACCCTGTCTCTTGGCTATCCCTGTGGCAAGAGGGAAAACCCATGGTGCCCAGCGAAGTTGCCTTGGAGAAGTGTTGCCCTCCCAGAGGAAGGAGTCTGCCTCCTGCCATTGGGGCAGGGAGCACCAGCAGGGACATAACACAGCTCCTCTCATCAAAACACTTTTTTTTATTAATGTGTTGGAAAGAAAAAAAAAGACCAGTTCTTTCCCTTTGGTGACCTTTAACAAAAATGTGAGAAATGCATTTGGGGGGGCTTTGTTAGGTCTGATTGTGGTGTAGGCACTTGGTTTGCCAATATCCAGAGCTGACTCGGGCATCTTGAGCTAACCAAGATCACCTGAACAACGCATCTGTTTTTCCAGGTGCCCTCCTCTTTGGATGATCTGTATATTAAAGCTAGCACACATACTTTGCCTCTGGTGATCATAAGGAAAATAAATCTCCCCCCCCCTTCTATGTTTGAACCTTTCATGGCAGCTTTTCTGCAAGGCTGGGACAAGGGCTCGAGATTGCCTTGCCCTGTGCAGCTGCTGTTAATGGATGGGAATGACTAGACAGCTTATGCAGCCATCAGAAGCTGTATACACATATATATATAATATTTTTTCCTGGTTATGTACACTTTAAATAAAACTTATGTTAAATAGCAGGGTATTACTTTGTATCTCAAAACCTATTGCAACAGAAGAACCCCAAGGAAACCCACTCTGGAGAGCTTCACCATCATTTACAACGGGCATGGGGATCGGAGCAGCATCCTCTAGTCCCTGACCGAGCCGCTTTCTGAGGGCAGCCCTTCAGACTTCCTCCACTCTGCCAGGCGCTGCTTGAACCATTTCTGGAGGGGAGGGAAAAAAAAAGAGAGTGAGTGCACTGGGCTGAGCGAACCCTTTGCTAAAGGTGCAGATGCGGTCAGCACGTGGGACCAGGCGAGGGACGCTCGCGGCACTGCTGTCTCGTAGCAAGGCGCAGCGCTCTTCCCAGGCAGTACAGGCAGCAGGACAGCCGCTCCTGACCGAACCGTCCTGTTACTTATGTGTGCACCTCTTTCAAACGCACTTCTCTTGCGTGCTTCAGACTTTGACAGCATGGGTGAGTCCTCCTTTTATTGCTGTGAGTCCAGGTTTTTCTTGCAAACAGAGTGAGAGATTGGCTAAGGAGCTGCTGGATGGTGTCTGTTTAAATGGCCGGAGCAGTGAAACAATCACTGCAGGTCCAAACCCGACAAGAATCAAAAGCTGACCTGCTTCAGAAAGGATGGGAGGGACAACACAGTGGCTTTTGGCAAAAAGAACAAATAGATTTAAAAAATGAGTTAAAAATGTTCTTAGTCTTTAAACAGTATGCATGACTATGTTATTCTGTAGTAACTTAGCCTCTCTAAGCCAGCTCCCAGAGCTGCTGATGCCGCTTTAACACAGCCTTAATTTGGGATGTTAGATAAAATGCATCTGGATAAAGCCACACTACCTCCCTAAGAAGAGAGAGATAACTCGTGTGCCGGAAGCACAGCTCAGCCTTATGTTTGGGAATGTGCCTGTGATTTGCTTTGTTGCTGTTCATTTTGTTGCTATATTTGTTCATGGCTATTTTTGAAGCTATTGTGGTCCGTAATGATACAACCACGGTGCTCTTTGCAAGTGGCTCTCGCACTAGCACTGCCTTGGACCACGTCCAGTCAGATGATTGCCTGCCTAGCCTCCTCCCCAAAATTTCCCTTCCTGTCATAAACTGTCATCTCCTGTTGACTCAGTACCTCTTTGCATCTCATTTTTACTAAATTTTTTATTAAAATGCCTACTATATCTAGCTGATAAAGCACTCCGGATGTCAGGAGCAATGATTCTGTGTGTCGTACGCAATGCAGGCACTTTGCAGTTCACCATCCCAGTCTCAATCCTGTCCCTAACATAACCTTCATCTCCATATCTCTAGGAGCACCCTGGATTCGTGGAAAAAGATGCCTATTGGGGAAGATTTTAGGACATCTCCAGAGGTGTCCTGGGCATATATGGCCTGTGATTACAACTTGCTTTAGGGGAAGAAAAAAAAAAAAAAAAAAAAGAGGAGTGCTATTTCTAAGGAGGAAAAGGTATTTCAGGGATACTGCCTTCTTGCTGCCTCAGACAAGCAGTGGTACCTGCCTGTCACCAGAGCACAGTGCAGGAGGGGTCTCCTGTTCCACTCCAGCCAAGGATGATCAGTGCAATGGATGTTACACCAGCATCTTTCCCTGGGCCAGGCTCTCGCATCCCTTTGGCTTTGCCCAGGGAGGGCCAGGCTTGGCACCTCTTGGCAAAGTGCTGCTAACTTTTCAGTGACTTGGATTTCCTTTCTATACCCATCAATGCTGCTGTGGATCTAGTAGTTTATAAAACACCTGCATCAAAAATGGCTGCACTGCAACCTGAAGGAATTAGGAAAGAGCTGTTTGCTTCTGAAGCCCAGGATAGCCTGCTGATAGCCAGGGGGAGCACAGGGCTTGGTGGAAGTCCCAGACAGGAAATTTGGAGGCGCCTCTGTCTCCTGGAGGGGCTTACAGACTTGCCTGACAGCAGGGCTTGGGGACACAGAATTAGCTAATTGCAGTGAGGGGGAGCGTGCACAGCCTGAGCATGTCCCACAGCACATTTGCAGGAGTTGCATCTATCCTGTATCTGTTTTAAAATGATTGTAGTTTCTTCAGACTATAAAGGCAGCAGTGGTTTGGGCACCCAAGGCTATCAGAAATGGCTTGGAAGGAAAGGACAGCACACATGGTTGTATATTCGGGGCCCCCGATGACCCTCGGGGTGTGTCCTTGTTCTGGCTGTGGGAAGCGCTAGCCTGGTCTCCAAGCCCAGGCTGGAAATGGGGCTGCTGGGCAGGGGGGCACAAGGATCCCAGTGGGGCACAGGGCTGCTATGTGGGAGGTCACGGCTGTGGGAAGAAGGGGCTGCGACTACAGGGGATGGGGCTTTGGGGATGCAGGGACAGGAACACATGGGGTGCAGGGAGGTGCAGTGGTGCAGTAGAGCTCTGTGGGTGCCGTGTGGGGCTGGGGGTGCACGGGGGGTTGCAGAGGTGAGAGGAGACTTGTGGGTGCAGTGTGGGGTGCAGTAAGGAGTACGCAGGCTGCAGAGTGGTGCAAGTAGGGAGTGTATGGGACACAGGGGTGCTCAGGGTGCAGGGGGAGCATGAAAGGTGCAGGGGATGCAGTAGGGAGCATTGGTGGGACAGAAGGGAGCAAGGTGCATGACAGAGAGCCTGGGACAGGACAGGCAGGAGATGGGGGGGGAGTGTGTGGGGCACAGAGGCATGCAGGGGCAGCAGGGCTGGTGCCAAGGCAGGGGCGAGGGGCGCACACTCACCAGGGTCTGCTCCTCAGAGAGCCCGGTCTCGGCCGCGATGAGGCACAGCGTGGTGGGGTCAGGATGCTTGTTCACCTTGCAGAAGTTGTACTCCAGGATCTCCAGCTGCTCCTCAGTGGGAGTCACTGGCTTCTCCGTGGCCATCTCCTCCTGGGGCAGGGCTATGGGGCCAGGCACTGCGGAGAGGGACCGGCATCATTGCCCAAGCTGGGAGTGGGCAGTGGGGCCACACTTGCTGAGCCCCAAATTTGCCATCCCCGTCCCCACCCGCTCCCTCCTTCCCAGTGGCCTCTGGCCGTGGCAGGGCACAACTCCCTTCCCAAAGGTGTGTCGGGGGGATCAGCTGGGCGCCCCAGGCCCCCAACAACTCCCACCTCAGTTTCCCCACTGTGGCAACCACACACCAACAGTGCCCAGCTGAGCTGTCTCACCATCCTCACCGCCAGGAAACTGCAGCCTGTCCTCTGCTCAGCGCAGCTCCCCCCTTGCTGTATTTATAGCCAGTGTGACTCCCGTGGGGACGATTCCTGTTTACAGCCGTATTTAGGCCTGGGCGTCACTTGGGAGTGATGTCACAGCAATGGGTATGTGTGTGGGGGGTTAATTTAAAGACATTAATTAAAAAACATTATTTATACTCTGGGTGAGGGTACAGTATCTGTTATCCAGCCTAGTGTTTTGGTTCTTTTCTCCCCAGCCACCAGGGAAGTTTGTGCAGGGGAATCACAAACCAAAGGATGGAGGATCTTTCAGGAGCGTGGGCTCAGACCCATTAATCACCCTATTTTCCCTCCTTGTCAATGTCCTGGTCCTCCTCCTCGCAGCATGGCCAGACATCACAGAAAGCCGGTGATGAGCCGGTAAGCTGCTTTATTTTTACCAACATTTAATGTTATCATGCATGGGCATAAACTGTTAGTACGTTGTTCCTGAGCATGGCTGAATTGTTTGTTTTTCGGCGTATGAGTGAAGGGTCAGTCCTCGGAGCACTGTATCCCGTGCAGGTCTGTTGCTCAAGCACCCGCCGCCTTCAGCTGCGATCAGTGCTGGGCGCTCCTGGCAATGGCAGAAGGAAGGAGCCCACCTTCTCCACCAGAGTAACGTTTGTCCTGCTTGTGCTTTGCACGAATCTCTGGAGGACTTGGCACAAAAAGACGAGGGAAAACAAGTAAGTACACCTTGGGTGAGCCCCATATCTCTCTTCCACAGGGCTCTAAGTTTGCTTTCTTGTGGCAGAGGGTCAAGCCTGCCAATTCGGTCAACTGAAACACGAGGCGTTGCCCCCACAAAGCATGCAGAAGTCCCTTGACACTGAATCATCTCGGTGTTTCCGAAACCAAGCTGTGGGGTGTTGGCGAGGGAGGAGCTGGCTGCAAAAATGTGGCCTTTCTTGATCTGCTCTCCCGCTGTCCGAGTTGGCCCATCTCTGTCAGGTGGGATGGTTGGTGTTGCTGGCTCTTCAGTGCTGCCAGGAGCCCTTGGCCCACCGTGGGACTCCTGTGTGCCCTCTGCTCCCTTCCTCAGCTGCTGACCTGCCTTGCCTCCACCTTGCAGTCCAGCTTCTCCTCCCCTTTGGCTCTGGGACATAACCCAGGCACCTCCATCATGCTGCACCCCTCCTGCGTAGCTTTAAACCCAACTGCTTTCCTGGTTGATGGATAACTCGCATTAACCCACTTGGTACCCTGGGGTGTACTGAATGCCCCAGTGCTCTCACTTGCTGACGGCAGTGCTGGAATGGGGCTCAGCTCTAGAACTGCCTTGCAGCTTGCAGAGAGCCAGCTTTCCTATCCACGAGAGGCTGGAGAGGTCCCCTCCTTTGAGCTTTACCTCAAAAAGCAAAGGCTCCACTGAGCCTTGTCTGCAGAAGGTTGCTTTGACTAATAAAAGGATCCTTTGGCATTTGAGTAGGGGCTTATAAATAGACCAGGGCTGGTTGTGAAACAGCCCACTCTGCTTGAGTCACTTGGTAAATACTGATTGTAACATGCTGGTTGCGCAAGGCTGCGTGGTGGAGTGTGCTGGTAGACGGCATCATCCACCTCTCTGGATGGACCGAGGAAAGACCATCTTTAAGCCCAGGTGCTGCAAGCCAAGCTGACCTTGTCTGCAGAGCATTGCAGCCAGAGGTGTGTGGCAGCAGCTGCCTGGGCTTTCCTGTTGTCAGCTCAGTTCAGAGGTGTCCATATAGGAAGGAGGAAGACAAAGTTCGGTCTCCCATGCGTGTGAGCTGGTGGGGGCCGGGTGAATGCTACTTACCTGCCTTGGGCATTTGGAGACCTCTGGAAACGATGCAGGGGGAGAAGGAGATCCCTTGGCCTTGAGGTGCTGCTCTCCAGCACTGTGGCTGCTGGGCTCTTCTCCATGAGGTCAAAGTTTAGATGAGGCCAGGCTCAGGACACAAGTCCTCCTTGATCAGCACCCCACAACAACTGCGAGCCACCTGCCCTTCTCCTAGAAAGCCCAGTCACCACAGGGCTCCTCATCACCTCTGCATCATGCATCTAGCCTGGGCCACCAGCAGCAACATGTCCTGGCGGTTTATAAATCATCGTTTGCAGCCTGCTGCATTAATGTACGTTGATGTGTGTGATTTGCATAGGGAACACGTGCTTCAACTTTCATGTTTCATCTTCATGGCTGTTTCTATTTCTGATAATCTCCAGGTTCCTGAGGCATTTCCCCGTAGGACACTATCTTTTACTTGCCAGCAGCTCGGGGTGCCCCAGCACAGAGGACATGATGCCTTGATGGTTTTCCCTTGTCTCCCCTCTACCCCTGCTCCGGAGGGAGAACAGTTCCTACCTCTCAAGGTGGTGAGGCGACTTTCAGGAAAAGGTCAAAACCCTGGGGGGCCTGGCTGGCTCTGCAGGTCTCCCCACATTGCTCCACTGGGCCCTGGAGGTTTTCAGGAGCCATGTGGGACCCAGCACTTGGCACCTCTTGGGTACTAAAAATTGGGGGTGTATGACAGGACTTGAGGGCACCAGGAGTCCCTAAATGTCCTGACTGGCCATATCTGGACCACTACTCACCTACCCACTACTTAAATGGAGCCTTGGTTAAGCCCAGGCCTGGAGCCTGGCCTTCAGGCTGCACAGGACCTCTCCCCTGCACAGGAGAGGTGATTTTCTTGCTTACGTTTCTTTAAGTCTGACAGAAATACGGAGAATCACAACCGTTTTGCTCAGCTGCCGCACTGCTCGCTGCTTTTTTCTGCCCCAATTTTTGCAGGCAGTGGGAAAAGAAAAAAAAAGGCTTTTTCAGTGCAAAGGGTGTAAACTATCTGTTTGGCTTTCAGAAAGGCTGGGGGGCCGGGGCCGTCGTTCAGCTCTGTGAGCAGCCCCATGGCCGCCGCTGTCTCCCCTGGGCAGCATGGGGGTGAGAGTTTGGTGGCAAGGGGTTGCTCCCCCAGGCAGAAATGACAACGCCAGATGCACCGTCACAGCGAAACCACGGCACCGGTGACACCTGCTCTGTCCTACACGTCGAGTTAAAGAGCCCTGGGGAATTCACGCTTGGCTCTGACTAACTGCCTTGGTTTTAGGTGGAGCACTGTGAGAGCAGCCACCAGCTGAAGCTTGCAAGGGGTTCATCGGGTGCCTGGGCTGCGGGTGGCCCCAGCGGGCATGGGGGCTGCGCAGGCAGCACCTGGTGCTCTTAGCGTGGCTGATGGGGCATTTAAATGCAGCTCCGGAGCCATTTTGGAACGTGCAGACAAAGGGCAATGGCTGACGGACACAAATTGCAGCAAGAGAAAGTCTTATTTGATATTGGGAAAAAATTTTCATAGTGTAGGGGTGTCCAACATGGGGACAGGGACCAGAGAGGTCAGGGCACCTACACCCTTGGTGATCTCTCAAAATCAGCTGGACAAGGCCCTGAGTGACCTGACCTAGATGTGAGGTAGGAGCAGTGGGGTGGAGAGAGAGACCTCCCACTGCAGTTATACTGCCTGTGTCCTGTGGTTGCACCCAGCTCCCCAGGAACACCCTGGGATTACTAGCAGGGCTCCCAGCTCTGGCCTGAGATGGGAGAGGACATCCCTCTGTCTCCCAGCATGCCTGCCCAGCACTGCTAGTGCAGTCAGCATTTACTATCCTGGCAGAAAACAGCCACTTTTCCAGAAAAGACATGATCTCTGTTTGCTCAGCTCTGCTTTTTTGAACATCTGGCTGTGCAGCTTTCTAACGATGTACTGCACCCAAAGGCCCTGGCAAACTCTTGAGCAGTAGATGGGCAGCATCTGCCGAGCCGAGGGGGCCCCATAGCCCCTCCTGGGCTTCTTGACCCTTTCCCCAGTGCTCTCCCCACCATCAGGGCTGGGATGCGACTGGAGGCATCTGCGCCTGGTTTTAGCTTGCAGTTATTTCCTGCCACTGCAGGGACCAGAATAGCAGTTCTCAATGCAAACGAGCCCTCCTGCCCTCCCTTGCTCTGCTGCAGAGCCACGTCCTGTCTCGAGCTTTGCTCGGCCTCCTGCTGCGGGGTGGCTGTGGATAACATCAGCCGGCATAGCGCACAGGATAAGGTGGGACGGAGGCTTTAAAAATAAACCAGACTCTGCCATAAATAAGGAAAAACCACCTGTCACGCATCCTGTAAACTACCCGTTCAGCCTTTTTAGAAGATAATATCGGATGGGAACAAAGCAAACAAAAGCACAGCAGCTGCTGAAGCAGGGGCCGGTCCCTGTGGTACCCACAGCCCGGGGTCTCTGCCTGCCTGCGTGCCCCTCTCCCTGCCCCAGGCATGAAGCTTTGCCACCACAGCCCTCCTGGGTGCTGCTCCAACCTCCCCAGCATCGGTAAGCACAGATCAGCTCCTCCCTCCGTCCCCCCCATCCCCAACTGCAAATCCACCCCAGCACCCATAGCTCAAAGCCTGCACTTACCTGCAGCTGGCAGGGACCAGAAGTGTGTAAAACAAGAACCCCGCAGGTCCTTGAGTGACTGTTTAAGTATCTGCGTGTGTGTGTGACAGGCGGGGACCTGAAAAACCTGCCGCAAATC
>NW_010510114.1:17886-23244 GCF_000687285.1 Phaethon lepturus
CCCCCGGGGACCCCCAGCCACTCTCTGGGCTGGTAATTCAGGTTTGGCATCCACTCTCCTTGGCAGGGCTCAACGCATGGATGTACGCGCGGCGGGGCATCCTGGACGGGTGGCACCGGGAGCCGTCGGGGCTCGTCCTGCCCTGCTCTGGGCCGGGGGGCGCCGTCCCGGGCCCTGGGCGAGGGCTGCTGGGGCTGTTTCCCGCAGGGGTACAGGAAGGGTGAAGGAAGGGTGCAGCAGAAACTGCACTCAGTCCTTCATCCACGCTCCAGCTGAACCTGCCTTTCCCTCTGGGGGTCCTGGGGCCCCCCACCATTGCCCCTCGCCCAGGCTGTGACCAGTTCCCCTGCTGTGGGGAGCCCCTCTCCTGGCTTTGCTGATGGAGCACTGCAGTGGTCACTGCTGTGCAGGGCTCGCTTCTCCTCCCACTTTAGTCCCCTGCAAATGATTTGTCCAGGTTTAAGGTTCCTGACTCTGCTGTCGCTTTAGTCAGCCCTGTGATCCTGCCAGGCTCTGGGGCAGGACTGGGTCCTGGATCTGACCCGGGGCTGCAGCCCAAATGCCCTCAGAGGCACAAGGCAGGAGCCTGGCTGGGGATGGGGAGGAGAGCAAGGCAGGGCATCCTCACCTGTCAAAGACCTATACTCTCCTCAAGCCTGCAGTCCCAGTGGGGTGGGCTGGAAGCATTAGACAGCAGCTTAAAAAGAGGCATCTTGTGGGGTGGGGTGCAGTGGGGAGGAGCTGATTTTCTCTCAGCTCACAAACAGCTGGAAGGGGATGCTGGAATATCAGAGGGGCTGGAGAAAGGGCTCATGAGAAACCAAGTATGGGTTGCAATGGCTGAGATTATCTGCCAGAGCAAAAGGAAAACTGGCACTGGATGCAAAAAGCTGTGGAGCTAGCTGGAGCCAGGGGCAGGGAGCCCTACCCCTGGGGAGAAGCGGCTGGGCAAACCCAGGCAAGAAACCTGCCATATGTTTAGCAGTGAGCCAAAACCGTCCTGAAGATGGAGTGGTTTTGTAATGTGGGGGGAGACATGGTCCAAGGCAGGGGGATTGCGAAGACATCTGCACCAAAGGGCAGGCAGACTGATGCCAATTTTCCTAGCAGGATGATGTTGATCAAGCAAGAGTGCTTTTGCTACTGGGATAGTCTCACTGCCTGATAAACCAAGTGGTGTGGTTCAGTGGCTGCCAGAGAAGGTTTCTGGGAGAAGACTTGATCCTGCATGCCTTGGGCAGGCATGCGGCCAAGGGGATATGCCCTGTTTATCACTGGTGCTAAGCGACAGGAGCATGGGTAGCGATGGGTGGGGGCAAGGAGGTTGGAAAACATGTCCAATGGGATGGCTAGGGCAGCCGTGGCTGGGGGGTCGGGCTGTGTTCAAGGGGGCTGGAGCAGACCCCTGCAACAGGACACAGCCCTGGATTTTGAACCCAGTGTGGGAGGTCCAGGCAGAGGCCTTGAATCTCATACTGCCCTGTGCTTGGGGGATCTCTGGTGGGTATTGCTACTTACCTGCCCCATGCCCATGCTCTGTCCTGGCACCTGCTCTTGGCTGCCCTTGGAGACAGGACAGATGGGAAGACAGTCTGGCCCAGAGAGATTTTCTTGTGTTTGTATGCTGTCTTTTATTTTCTTCCATGCATGTGCCTCAAGCATTACAAAATGTGAGTAACCTGGCCCGCGGGAACAGGATCAGCTCCTCTCTTCCCTTGTTTATTACTGTCAACAGAGAGAAAGTCTTTAATGTGGAAAAAGCCCTTTTCCCTTAGCCTGTGAACCCAGCCTAGACTTGCACTGGGAGCACTGGCAGCAATGTGTTTCAGGCTGAGACATGCCACTGAAATGGCCTCAGAGCTGCTGGGAGTCCTGCAGTGACAGTGCGAAAGTCACGTCATGAATCTGTCTGCGTCTGGCTGGCAATGCTGATGCTTTTCTGATCCTGAATTCTTTTAGGCCCCATTTCTCTTCCTGGGACAGGGTCAGAGTACTGCTGGAGTTTATGCCTCACCTGGTATGAGGAGATCCTGCCCAGAGGATGTCCCTTCGTCAGGAGAGTTAGATTAAGTAGAAACAAAATGCAGGGTGCATCCAGGCCCATCACAGAGTTTTCGTCCCTACAGGGGAAGAAATACTGCTGTTGTGATGTGCATTTGACAATTTTGCGTGGTACTGTGGCATTGCAGCGAGGAGTTGGCAGCTGCAGCCTGTATTCAGCATCCCACTGCTCTGGACCCCTCTTGCAGAGGCTTGAATATCACCCAGTGCTTGCAGTATGGCAATGTGTTGTGGGGGGCATCAGCCATGTCGCTCATGGCCATCCTGGCCCAGAGGTTGTCCCTGGAGACAGGGATGGAAAAAAGATGAAGAGGAGAGGGGGGAAGCAACTTGTCAAGCCACCAGGAGAGAATGGGTTATAATTCAGCTTTTCTGACTTGTTCATACTACTACCTCCTTCGCATGCATGTCTCTCTCCTGCATTTTGCCATGTTTTCCTTCCTGAAAATGAGGCTTAGTGTTGTCCCTCTAAATGCTGTCTGGAGACAGGATGGAAAAAAGATGAAGAGGAGAGGGGGGAAGCAACTTGTCAAGCCACCAGGAGAGAATGGGTTATAATTCAGCTTTTCTGACTTGTTCATACTACTACCTCCTTCGCATGCATGTCTCTCTCCTGCATTTTGCCATGTTTTCCTTCCTGAAAATGAGGCTTAGTACCAGCACCTCTTGTCTGGGCATTAAGCAGAGATTTTTTTTTCTTTTTCTAAGTATGTGAGTTGAAAAATGTGTGTTTTCCAGAGACACCCCCCCCTCAACCCACCTGTCAGAGAGGGAACAAAACCTTCCCTTCTTCCCCTGAACGCACCAGTGCAAAGGCAAACGGCAAAAGCCATCTTCTGTTTTGTTTTCCAGTGTTTTTTTCCTGATGTGCTGGGGTTTTCTGGCTACTAACCCAAAAAATGTAGCTGGAAACAAGGCTTTACAGAAATTTTTGGCTTCCATTCAGTTAGAGGAGAGTTTCCTAACCAGCTAGTACTGACTCAAAGGGTAACTCTTGCAGCTAATCAGATGAGATTTCTACCTGCAAAACCGCTTGCCCTAGAACAGCATAAGCAATGGGTTGCTCTGCAGGGTGCTGATAACAACTGCCTTTGTTGGATACCCCAAAACACAAGACCATGACTGAACCATTGATCTTTTGATCAGTTTTCCTTTGGGAAAGCCAGCAACACTAGCTGCAGCCCAAGAGCCAGCAGCACAGAGTGCTCTCTGATCATGTCCCGGGCAGGGGGGTGAGGAGGAGGAGGTGGGCAGAGGCAGCTCCTTGCTGCCCTTGTGGCTGGGGCAGGGCTGCCCGCTGCCCACCCAGGCTCAGCAGCTGCCCGGCGGCACGCTCCTTCATGCATTTTCCTTTTGTTTTAGTGGGCAGGGTTCAGCCTGTCTCTCCTCAGCATCAGAACTGATTTAGACCAGACAGATAGAAATCAGATGTGACTTCCAGTAAGATCCCTGCCTTTTCTTTGTCCATGGGATACAGCTGTGAGGATGGAAACTGCAGTGTTTTATTGTTCCTTCAGTTGTTCCAATACTTCTCAGAGAACAGTGTCATCTCATCGGTATTTCTATGTGCAATCTCTGCCTGGGGTACAGTCTTCCTCCCTCCTCTCCCTCTTACTAACCAGATTGTTTTGACGTGACTAAACCAGGCACCGATACGTGCAGTTCCTTGCCAAGAGGCTTTTCAGCAGCACTGCCACTGCTTGCAGGCAGAGCGTGCCCTAGCATGCGGAGAGAGCCGGCAGGGCATCACACGTGTGAGCCCAGGAAAACATGGGCTCCGGCACTGGTGAGAGGCTGGGAAGAGTCTAGAGGAAACAGGCAAACCTGCTCTCCACTCCTGGAATGCCAGAGGGATGTGAAGAGGAGCGAGCGCCCTTCCAGAAATTCGGATGGCTGCGCATTTCCTAGGGAGCAAGTCAGGGAGGCGGCAGGCCAGAAGACACCTGCTGATATCCATCCTGGTCTGAACCTCTAGGCTGAAGCTGCCCAGTTTTGGAAGTCTTGACTCAAATACTTGTATACAGGTCAACGGAAGGACATCACCCCTCCCTGGAGCAGGGATGACCTCTGCCAGACCACTAGCATGCCACCAGCATGGCCCTCCTGGTTGCAGGCATGCTGTCCTGAAGGCCTACCCCGAGGAGAGCCAGGGGCCGTAGTGGGGCGAGCATGGATGCAGGCCAACCTGTAGCTGTGCCATTGAGCTCTCCTCAACCTTCACCGTGAGGGACAAGGACCACGTTTTCCCCTGTGCTGTCCCAGGCCGGCAGCCCATGGGTGCTGCTCGCTGTACGGGGCAGGGAGGGTGCCCCTGGCTGCCGGAGGTGCCTGGCCCCCACAGCTGCCTTGTGGCAGCGGCGACATGCAGCCGGCAGCCATCCCTGTGGTTTCTGTCGACCAGTTCGGGCGAGTGGCACAGGGCCACCCACTGCAGGCACTCGGTGAGAGGTGACCCCAGTGCCACCAGCTGCTGGGGCATTGGCTCAGGCCCCAGGGCTGTGAGCTGGATGGGGCGTCTCCCCGCAACACACGCCACAGCCCCCGGGGCACCCGCGGGGCCTCTGTGGCACTGGCTGGTGACCAAGATGACTTGCTGAGTGAACAGGAAAGGGACGTAATGGAGACTGGCCCTCTGCTCTGGCTGCTGGGTGTCAGGGAGTGGCTTCAGGGGCCCTCTGCAATTAACTTAAAATTGTTTTTCCCTTTAGCAACACGAGTTTTGCTGCTCTTGGGAAGCCGGCACCGATGAAGACATCACAGCTGCCTGGGCGCTAGCTGCCAACGGTCTTCTCCACATGGTGGGCCATGGGGACAGCTGGGTGAGCACAACAGAGGCGCCCACGGCTGGGTCCCTCATTGCTCCGACAGCCTCGCTGCCCCAGGGAGCAGGTCACCCCTCATTGCCCCGACAGCCTCGCTGCCCCAGGGAGCAGGTCACCCTCTCCTGGGAGCTCCCCCCAGCTTTGGGGGCTGGGGCACTCCGCTGTCAGAGGGTTGGTTGTGTCCAGCATGTCTGGCAGAGTGGCCCCGGGCTGGAGGAGGATGCTCCTTGCCACCTCTCTCAGGATGCAGTGGCTGGGTGGGTGGATGGGGTGCTTTCCAGGGAGGAGCAGTGGGAGCAGGGTGCTGTGCTGCACAGGCAAGCAGCTGGAGGCTGCTCAACCCAGGGGAGAGCCCAGCAGGCTCAAACAAGTGCAAACACCCTAACAAACCAGAGCTAAAGAAGCTGTACCTGCACCACTGCTTATGGAAGTCCCACTCTTTTGCCTGCGGCATGTGCTTTTGCTCCTTGTCCTG
>NW_010510114.1:23259-23945 GCF_000687285.1 Phaethon lepturus
AGAGGCAGTTCCCATCAGCAGTGAAGTCAGGTCCTGGGGGCTCACTGCCAAACTGAGGCTGTTTGAAGCAGGAGGGCTTCTGGCACTGGTGTGGGATTGCCTTCACGTCGCTCCATGTGTCTGTCTCTGGGCTGGCTGGTACTGCATACAGCCCGCGTGTCGGGCTTCCCTGGGTGGGTTTTCCTCCCTTCTTTGAAGGCTGTTTCTTGGCTCAGGCCTAGTCCTGGCTAGTAAGATCTTCTCCAGAGAGGGCTTGGTGTAAAGCCATGTCTCCTGTTCCTTAAGTCTATGACCTGCTCTCTCTGCTCTGCAAACTCTGCTCTGCAAACACTGGTTGCTGGGAGCTCATCACCACAACCCTGACAGTGCCCTGACACTTCTCTGGGTGCTCCCAGCCACTGCCCGCTCCAACAGCAGCATCACCTTTAGACATTAACTCTTCTGGGAAGAGGAAGAAGCAGGGAGAAGTTTGTCTGCGTTGGACCCAAACAGGCAGTCCACTGGAACTGCCCTGCCAGATAGAGCCCTTTGGGAAAGATTTTTCTGTGGATGCTGCCTCTTCATAAACCAGCTCCCCTTGCCAGTGGGGTCTCATTTGCTCTTCATTTCAAGAGAACTCGGAGTCAGGCCAGATGTGGCACTTCGGGACATGGTTTAGTCCAACCATTAATCCAGCGCCACCATGT
>NW_010510115.1:0-1486 GCF_000687285.1 Phaethon lepturus
TTCCTTGCAAGTAACGTTAGAGACGTGGGCTGGAAGCCCAAAGCGTCGGGTGTAACGTGAATCGCTCTCGGCAAAGCTCGCCTTGAACAAGGAGCGTCTGGCTCCTCGTGAATAACCCCGAACTTGCACCGTGCCGGCTTTGACAAAGTGCTGCGGGCTGCGACGGTCAGCAGCGGGCGAAGACGCAGAGAGAGCAGGATTGGTCCCCAGACCGGCGGACCAGCGTCTGCAGCCGGACCGATGCTCAGGATGTCCAGGCTGTAGGAGCCAAGCTCAACCCTGAGCGAGGATTTGCACCCTCCTGGCGTCGGGGCAAAGCTCTGCTCCTGTTTTGCTTTGGCTGGCGCCAGCTTTGCTTGCTCCCCCCAAGGCTGGAGGAGTCGCAGCCCGCAGCGTTAGAGCTGCATCCGTCTGATAAAGCTTGCTTTTTTCTTCTGGCCTCTCTTTGGCAGCCACCGACCCAGCCTCCGCGGGTATCCGCGCCCCATCGCTCCCTGCCCGTTCTGCACTTCTCTCGTGGACCAAGAAAACTCTCGCTGTAGAAGACCTTCACGACGCCCCAGCTTTGTCTGAGACCAAGCAGAGGAGATGAATCATCTCCAGCACGTCGCGGGAGCGGGAGAAGGGGCAGCCGAGAAATGCCCTTTACCCTGCAGGGCAGCTCCCGACAAGCCTTCCCTGCAGTATATCTCCTTTCCCAGCCCTCTGCTCGAGCCCAGGTCTTCTCGCTCACGCAGAGTCCTACCGCAAGGGCAAGGCTGCAGCTTTTCATCATGCGGAAGGCTGACCAAAAAGTGGGTTTTCGGTGCCAAGGTACATAGATTACATAGAATTTTTTTTGGAGGATATTGAAAAATAAAGGGAGCGGAGTTCTGGTGAAGTACCCACTTTGCTAATATTCTTGCTGGTTTGAGGTCCTTCAGTTTAAGAGAATTCAAAGTGTTTTGGTTTAATCTCCTTATGAGTAGAAGAGACTCCTCAAATAAAAAAAAAAGAAAAAAAAAACCATTTTTCATCTCTCGCCCCAGCCAGAGCAGAATTTCCTTGGGGAACCCGCAGCTGGTGGGACGGGACAGGGACAAGGGTGAGGCTGTACCTTGCGTCAACGCTTGGGCTTGTGTTCTCTGGGGGCTTCACCAGATTACGACCGCCAGCTCCACGGCAGGAGTCTTAGCAAAAACCAGCGGGACAGAAGGGACTTCTAAGCCCCCCGGCACATTTCGTTGGACCTGTAGTCAAGCGCAACCCCTTCAAGGTCTCAGTCCTTCGGTTGCTTAAGCCAGGTTCCCCCAGGGACGGGCTTACGCTGGATTAAAGCCTGTGCAGCCCAGGCAGGTAGTCCTCAGCCTTCCAGGGCCGGGCTCGAGGGGTTAAGTCACCTCCTGTCGCACCCAAAGTTTTCTGGACGCGGCCAAAGGAAAAAGCGGCGTGCGGAGACCGGAGGGCGTGCGTGGCGGGAGGGGACAGCAGGGACGGACATCCCCGA
>NW_010510115.1:1591-1822 GCF_000687285.1 Phaethon lepturus
GGTTTTTTTTCCCCTCTGACTCAGTGTGACCACCCTAACGGGCTTTGAGTAACCATATCCTCCGCGGAAAAAATGCAGGATTTGGGAGAGAGCAGAAACGACGGTGCGAAAACAACCGAAAATAAAATAAAAAAAAAAAAAGGAGGAGGAGGAAAAGACGCGGCGTGGGTGTTGGTTTCTGATGGGAGCGATCGGGAGCTCAGCCTGGGCTCTGCCGCCGAGCCGGGCAGG
>NW_010510115.1:2010-2305 GCF_000687285.1 Phaethon lepturus
TTCGGGCTCTGCCCGGCCGCCAAATGGCCGGGGCCAGCCGCAACCTGCTGCGGCACTTGGCACCGCTAAAACGTGTTTGGGGGCTTGGGGAAAGGCGACGGGGAAGGCGACGGCGACGGGGAAGGGCAACGAGAAAAGGTGATGGGGAAAGGTGATGGGGAAAGGTGACCCATCACTGCTGATAAACGGCCAGGAGGTGAGAGAGCTGGTACCAGGGAGGAAAAAAAAAATAAAAAAGCAACTAACAACATTTTTGCAAAGCGTGAAGGGCCGGAGGGAGCTGCTTCGGCTCCGG
>NW_010510116.1:0-22752 GCF_000687285.1 Phaethon lepturus
GGGTGACAGAATGACTCGTGTGCCTTTATGAAGTTGAAGTTTTTGTCTTGAGAATGCAACTTCTGAACCAAAAACCCGTGAGTTGTCTCAAGCCGCTTCTCTAGTACCATAAAAGCCTTATTCTAGACTTTTTATCTAGTTTGCAAAGAAATGTGACTCTGAGGGGTTTTTTTTTAGGTGCTCAGTTGGTCCCTACTTAAGTTTTCTGACGTGCTTTTCTCTGATCATCGACACCATCCCCTTTCTTGGCCGGGGCCGCTCTTGAGGGCCCCTCAGCTCTGGGGTGGTCGCACCCAGAGCTAGCCAGCTGCTGCCATGCGAAGCTGATCTTCCACCAACCATGCCCTCGCAGGAAGTGGGTAACGAGAGCGGTTTCCGCAGGGGGCCGGGTCCCAGCAGCCAGTGGAAATCTGCATGTGGCTGGTGTAAACTAAAGTTTGTCTGAGATAATGGGTTGGGGGCTCTTGTATTGGTCTGGGGGATTGCCTGAGCTCTAGGGAGTTACTTTTCTGTTACAGTTTGAAAAAATGAGTGTTCTTATACCTGCTTAATTTTAATACCACAGGGAAACAATTAAACTCTTGTAAAACCTGTGCTGGCTTGAAAGTGCCAGATCAAGGCTCCTGGTTTAGGCTTGTCCTAAGTTATTAGTGTGGGTGAAAGCTCAGGGCTGAGGGCTTGGACAGAGGGGCCACTGCTCCAGACTGAGCTCTGCCAGGTGCTTTTTGGTACTCCAGAATATGACTGTTCTGTATGTTAATGTGTTTTATAAATTGCATTAATGAAAATCATGCAAGCATGTGGGTGTGTGAAATGCTGAAAAATTCCCTGATTCTGCAGAAGTGGGCTGTTAGGAACGTGCAAATCTTATTTTAAAGCACTAAGTAGGTCCACTGAGGGATAAGATACGTGGTGTCCTTAGCTGGTAATGCAAGCCTGATGGCAGGTCTGCTACCACAGCTCATTATAGAACTCTTTTTTTTTTTTTCACACAAACAAAACCCAGCAGTGATGGAAGCTTTTTTCTTCCAGTGTTACCAAATGGTAGAGCTGAAGTGATCGATCGAGGCTGACCCTGGCCGCGGCAGTGCAGTCGGAGGTGGTGGCATGGCTTGGGTGGCACTCGGGACCTCGGTTCCAGGTCTCGGGTCTGTGAAACAGTGGGCAAAAAGTCTGGAGATAGGGCGTTTCGATGGTGTAATTGCTTTGTTTCATCGGTCGTAGAGAACAGTAGGAATCCTTCAAGTATGATGTGGTTTTCAGGGTGACTTGTGATTTAAATTAGCTGAATATAGACTTCTCCCTCGTTTTTCTCCTGACATACGCAAGCTGCATTCTGGTTTTAGTCCCGCTCTCGGGACATCAGAACGGTGCCTCTGCTCTGCCCCGGCACCTGAACTGCCTTGGAGAGCTGCCAAACCAGCATCCACAGAAGTTCTGAACATAGCAAGTTCTCCAGATTTTTGTGAAAATAGACCAGGAGAAGACAAGGAACTGTAGTTGTACCCCTACTGAGGGGAAAAAGAGCTTTTGTTAGAAACTGGAGAATCCGCACTAGGAAGAGGTGCCTGCCCCACAAACCCTATCCCTGCAGGAGCTGGGCTGTCTGGTAACCTCTTCATCTTCCTCCTGGCATGCGTATGGTATACCAACACGTGCAGCCAACATGGCAGTTTAGCTCACATTAACAACATCTGCTCCTTTTTTGATTTTTATTAAGTGAAGTTTCCCTTGTTAAATTTGGATTCAAAATCTCTAGCCTTGGAACTGTGCCTCTAAATAAATGAAGCCAGATCCTGTACTGACTTTCTTCTTCCTCTTTTTCCATGTGATTTACGGTAGCATTTCTGTTGGGCTCTCTTCAGAGCTGAACCCCCTTACAGTTCTATTTGAGCTCAGAAGTGAAGTACAAAAACCTCCTCTGACACAGTCCCTGTGGTGACTCCCGGGATGGGGCTTGCTTGGACGTGTGCTGGGGACATGCTGCAAGGTTTCCTACAGGAGAAAAGCACAGTGGGCAGTACCCTGTGTAGTACTGGGGGAAAATTATTTCAGCCTATCGTTTACTCTAAGCCCACACCTAAGGGAGCATTGAGTTATTAGGCCACCAATTGAATGACTTTTTTATTTTTACCTTTTTTTTCTGGTGAGGTGCATGTTGCCTTGCTCGTAGTACACGTTCTCCGTAAGGAGATCTGTGTTGCTTGATGGACGCAGTGCTTTTACTGGATTTTAACCCAAATGCCCTTAGCATCATCTGAGGAAAAACCTTCTGAGCTATGATTAGACGCTGGCTTTTGAGCTTTTGGGAGGGCATTAATGGACTCCCACTGAAACTCGGGCAATGAGCTATTACTTGAAGCATTCAACAGCCATCTTTCAGGGTCATGTAAACGATTAGGAAGTAATTCTAATGTTGATGCAGTTATCTGTGAAAGTGTTCCTGTGATCGCTGTGCAAAACGATGCTGTACTTCACAAGAGCGAAGCAGCGGGGACGGATCAGTGAAGGGGTTTGCCAGCTCAGGAGCCGAGTGCTCACATCTGCGTGACGGCGGCGCACGGGCTTGTCCCGTCCGTCCTTGTGACGAAGGGGTATGTATCGCTGTCCTGCTTTTGCTGCGGAGAGCTAAGGAAGGTGCAGGTTCATTTGAGATACAGACCTACTTATGCTGCCTTATGCAATGTTTTCCAAACTACTGCCAATGTAATTTTGAGCTCTTTTTGTTTCCACATGGGTGTCTCCTCCTCAGCTGTAGCTTGGGCCCAGTTAAGTACACCTGGCTGCTCAAAGCAGCTCAGTGCCTTCAGGGTAGGGTGCTGGAAATGAGGTTGATTTACTAGCTACAGATGTAAATGCTCGGCCATCGGTCCAGCTGAGCTGATGCCAACAATAACTTGGCTTTAGTATTTTTTTACTGTAAAATGTAAAAGCCGCTTTCACAGAGTTGTACTGCTTTTCTTCTTACTCCTTCTGCAGGTTCTTAGGGGTGGGCTGCAGGTTGGGAAACGCGAGGGTACGACGTGTGGCAGGGTACGACGCTGCTGGCAGGTGGGACCTATCGGTGCAAGGGCTGGCCGTGCACCCGTGGCTCGCCCCGGCGTCTGGGGGGGACCGCTTGCGTCCCAGCCTGGTCTCTTGCTGGTGGAAGTGGACAACCTCAGGCACTAAGCCGAGAAGGCTGTAGAGCTCTGTCCCTCCATGGTACAAGCTACAGCGCACATGCTCTGGAACAATTTAACAAAAAACAGCACTGGAAGGAGCAATGCTTGCCACAAGATGGGATCAGGAAAGAATAAGGATGTTAGTCCTTCTTGCAAGAACTGCTAAGTTAGAAATTTCTAGCTGAAAGTGCCCGGAATTACTCTAAAAGCGATTCCCTCCCTTCCGCTGGAAGGCAAGACAGTTCTGGTGACCTCTCTCCATCCGACCAGGGGGTTGAGGGAGCGTTTGCTGCTGAAGTCTGCTCTCCTCCAACATGCGCCCTTTCTGTGGTGTAATTCAAGACTAAAAAGTCATTAAGAGCTCCCTGCCAGGCACACTCAGCTACCAGCTAAAGGAAAGAAATTAAAGTAACTGACTTTAACCTGGATTTAGGCTTTTGAGGGATTTAGCACTATTTTTTTCTGCTTACGTCCTTTAATTTAGGTAAGACCCTTTTCCAGCTGGTATAAACTTTGGAAGTTTCCAGTGTGCTTGCGGCCTTTGACTAATTTGAAGACCGTTTTCTGAGGTCTCTCTTGGTAGCTGAAGGAAGAAAGCTTAAAGACAGCCTTTGCTGTGTATTTCATGGGGAGAATGTGGCCTGGCTGGATGATTCTCTCCTCCAGGATGACCTGTGGTTGATCTGGGGTGATTATCTGACTCGCATGGAAATACCGTGACATGCTGCAGGTTGCCCCAGCTTCCTTCGGAGCCTGGGCAGCGGTGGTGGGAACCCCCTGTGAGCCCCAGGTCGAAGGATGTGTTGCCTGGTACAAACATGCAGAACAACTCCAAGATGCCATAATTAAAACATGAAACGGTCGTAAGCTTCAAGATATGTTTTGAGGCAGTATTTGCCGAAGTAAAACCTTTCCTGGTTTTTCCTTCATCAGACTACATTGGCAAAGAAACTGTAAGCTGTAAGTTAAGGGAAAAACACTCCCAAAGTCAGCAATTTCTTTAAGCAGCAGAATTTCTTCTGCATGGATATCTTGGGGTCTTACAGCGCAGTTATGTTCATGTTCTTCCTTGAAGATCCTCCAGTAAGGATGCTTCCATGGAATAGCTGCCTCTCTTCATGATTTCTTTTAAAAGAAGAAGAAACTTGTCCTTGTGTGTTCTAGCTCTCTTTCAGATGTAGCTGAAGTTGGCCAACCCGTCCAAATGGGATGGGGTCAGAGAACCATTCCTTTGTTCCGATGTGCAATCTGCTTTAATGCTGCATTCAAAAGTTGGGTATTGTTTTGTTTTTTAAATCATGTAGCAGAGGCAGTTGTTCTCAATTTCTCCTTTTTATTCTCTCCAGGAGGTAATGTCAAGTGAAAGTTCAGCGTATGAAGCAGTGTGATGGGGAAAAACATTTTTGTTCTGTCTTTGCACTGTCCTGTTTTGCTTGAGAAGGCAGCACATGGTCTTAATTATCCTAGAGTGTGCTGGGTTTTATATGGAACTGTAAAATGGAAAAAGCTGGAGTGGCTGTAGTGGTGAACAGGCCATATGATTTCTTATTTACGGAAAGCTCTGCTTTCATTAGCTTGTTAGCATTTTTCTTCCCTAGTTTGTACTCTGTTTGTTTTGGGGATGGGGATGTGTTTGTGTGGCTGCTTGGGGGGGGTGTGCAGTGCTAATGTATAGCCCCTTTATCTGGCCAGTGACCTACAGGTCCTTATTAACTTGAGGATTTTGTCATTTAGAAGTTTTTTGGCTAGTCTTCATCATTTTAATCATAAATTAATGTATAGGCAACCTTAGCAAGCTTTGCAGATGTTAGTTACTTAAGAGATCTGGCTTAAAGCCTGTGGTCTGCAATGTGTCACCATAAAGCGCTGACGTGAGTGATGTTTGCAGCCGGAGAACGCCGGAGGAGAGCTCAAGGATGGGCAGCACCACTACGAGGGAGCCGTCGTCATACTTGATGCCGGAGCGCAGTACGGGAAGGTCATAGATCGGCGGGTGCGCGAGCTGTTCGTCCAGTCCGAGATCTTCCCTTTGGAAACGCCAGCCTTTGCAATCAGAGAACAAGGGTTTCGGTAGGTCGTGTCCCGCGACGCCGCTGCCTCTGCGTCCTGCTTGTTCTCTCCTCTCTGCGTAACGGTATCTGTGGATGTTGGCAGCGGTGGTAATTGCCTGGGTTATGTGCAATAGCTTTCATTGTAATGATGTTAATGATTGCATCTTTAGCTTATCCACAGAAACGCCTGCGTTTTGCTGGGGAACCTTGTGCAGCGGTATAAATTTTGTATAGTTGCTTCTTAATGCCTTAATGACATTTTAATCATTTCCATTTGTAAGTATAATTTAAGAAGTTGAATTTTAAATACGTCTCTGCAAAAATTTAGATGAACTTGCTGTTCTACCTGTTAAACTAGGGTAGCTATTAATCAAGAAAACAAGTTTTGTGAGCTTCTAAAAATGATTTTCTTAGTTTAATTAAATAAAAAAATAAATAACTTGGATACTGAAGATACTGTGGTAAATGATGCCAAACTATTTCTGGGAAGCAACTAAAAAAACTAACAGAACCTACTGCTCATTGTTTGCAGCAAGAAAAGGTCTCACAATTATTTAATACTTTGTTCATTTATTTTTCTTGTTTTATTAGGCTTAGCAGGGTATGCCTCTCATGTGCATGGGGAAAATAAATACCCTGAAGCTTACAAATCATCAAAGACCTTACTTGTCAGTTTGGTACAAATCCAGAAATACAGTGTATGTGTGCTTTTTGGTTGTGCCCAACAACAGATAAGACAGCACTTTGCTGCAGAATTGTGTTTTTTCTAATCAGTGGTAATTAGTGAACCAGTAAACAATATATTTTAGTAAGTCAAATAAGAGCTTATTGATCTCTTCTGAAAACACAGAGAACAGAACACCCAGGAACTGCTGGGTCTATCAGGTAGCTGTTGTGTGGAGAATTTCTTTCACAAACATTCTATAAATACCTTCTCTTGTCAGATCCTGTTCATAATTCTCCAACAATCGAGTCTTTAAAAGATGGGCATACCTAATTACCAGTTTAAAAAGAATACCTGTGTCTCCCGTGTGCTGGATTTGAGGTGTGGGTCGTAGCACTAATGATGTTTTGCCTCAGACCTGCACTGTGTTGATGCAGGTTTGTAGTGGGAACACCTTTTCCCTCTTTCTTTTCACAGTTGAAGGTTCTTAAGTCTCATGATTAGACCTGTTGGACTTGTCATTCCAAATAATTGCTCTCTAAAACGTGGCAAAACCTTTTCGTTCAAAAGGTCATTTCTCAAGGTTAAAATAGTGGTTTCAAGTTATTAGTTACCCAGAGTGGTCAATAAGCTCTGTGTCCACAGTCTTGGTCAATCATTTTCATCCCGGAAAGCTCAACAAATACTGACGCCAGCCCTTGGGTGCCTTTATTCAGTGACCGCTGTAAAGATGAGTTGGTGGTTTTACCGCAAAATTTTGATATATATATTCCACGTGCCATGGGAGTAGTCAGGTTTCCGTGTTGCAGCTGACGCACTGAGCGGGCCGAGGAGCTGTGCTTCGGTCGGCGCTGAGGTTTGAGACGGGCAGCAAGATGGAACGTTTTGCTAAGTTGTATTTACACGTTGTGTTTACAAAGCCAACTCCTCAATTTTCATAGTTTTAGAACAACCTCTAGTGACAAGTTTCATCTAAACGTGACATCAATGTTAGCAGTTTCCACCAGATCCCGATCCCGGGCCGAGGAGGTGCCGCAGTCGGGGGCTCCGCTGGCCTTAGTCTGAATTCTGGCACTGCCCGAGCTCTGGCGTGAGCCCGGAGGTTGGGCTGTCAACGCGTGCATTTTACTCTCGGTATTTTGACGTGGTTCCTGATGGACCTTTAATCCATTGCAAGTAGGCTTTCCGAAGCTAGGTCAGGTTGTTTTGGAAGTGGTTTAAGGTAAATCAGAGAAAGGTGTATTCATACCAATGCGAGAAGGTACGTAAGAAATTACAAGATGTTGCAGTAAAACTTTCAAAATCTACATGCCATGCTCGTTTTAATTTCTCCTGGACAGTTGAGAAGATGCAGGTTCCTCTGTCACCCTTAACTGATAATGTTTTTTCATTAATATTTGGGCAGGTTGGATAACCTTTCTGTATTCTGTGTGATTTGAATAGGTATGGAAAAAAAAGTAGATTTTAAGACTCTACTTTTTGAATAGGACAGTGTCTAACTATTCTGACTTCTCATAAAAACGTCCAATTTGTAGATGTGGCTATATTTCCTTTAATATTAAAATTAAATAGTTTTCTGTACATACGGCACTTAAATGCTTCTGTACATGGAGTTAGCAGAAACAGTAATACCACCAGGCATTAAGAGTTCCCAGGCTCTTTCTAGCAGTGTCTGAGTTCAGGAAATTCATCGCGTCTCGGACTTGAACAGAAGTGCCTATACGTGTGCGACAGGTACTAATTGTCACGATAGGTGTGGTTTTACACCGAGCAGCGTCAAGCTGCGTGCTTATTCCAGGCATCGCTTGTAGATCCCAACGTACAAAGAAATAAATGCTGCCTCTTCCAGTACCTTGGCTCGGAGGGTGCCTCCGTCCAGCCCCCGCCTCGTCCCCTGTGTTGAGATGAGGAGCCCAGGCTGGGGGAGGTGGAGGTGGGCTGCGGGGCAGACGTAGCCGTGCGTCGGTGGGAGCAGGTACCCTGCGTGATGGCGGTTCGGTACGTGGGCTCATTACCACATGATTATTTCTGCCGGTGGTACAGATGTTGAAAGCACACTGCCTGTTTCTGCTGCTTAAAAGTAGAAAAATTCTATTTTCAGTTTGTCAGTACTTGCCTGACAAACACTCTAATGCTAGAAGAAAGCTCTATTAGATGCGTTTAATCCTGTGTATGCAACTTCTCTCTTGTCCCGTTTTGCATTTCTCGCCCTGAATAATGGATTTGATGTTCTCTGCGAAACAAACAGTACGCAAGTCCAAGGTCTGGTACACCTGTGTTTGATCCTGGGTCAAGGCCAAAAAGCATTGCTCAAGTGGCTGGAGTTTCTGCAGTTCATGATCTTGCAAATCATCGTGGTTTGCAAAGGTCTCTCTCCCCCTTCTGAGAAGATTTAATTTTCTGGTACAATGTGAAGTATTAACTTCAAACCATAAATGCTTGCACGTATTGGACTTTTAATTCACAACCTGTGGCTAATGCCACCTCACTTTGTAATTAGGGTGGATTAAGTTACGTTTTTTCAGCAGCTCTGGAAATGTGGGAGTCTGTTTTCTGAATGCAGCTCCTCTGCAGATGGCACTGACATCATGAAGTGTATATACCTTAATGGTAATACTCTGCGTTTGATCCTAGCCATCTTGCTTCTCTCAAAGTTGACGCTTGGCTGTGAGGAATTTAAAATACAGTCACTTTTTAAGATGGTTTATATTTGACTTCGTTTAAACTGATTAAATACGTCTCTGGTAAGCTGCTGGTTTTGACAGCTGTAGCACAGCAAAGTTAAGCTATATATTAGGGTATCTGTACTAAAATTTGTATTAGAATATATAGAGTTCTAAGAGTATTATGAGACAATGTCAATGTTTAAGGCAAATAAAGAGATTTTTAAAGTAAACATTGTATTTGAGTTAATGTTTTCTTTATCTTTTGTCTGCAGAGCTATCATTATATCTGGAGGACCAAACTCTGTGTATGCAGAAGACGCACCATGGTTCGACCCAGCGATATTTACAATAGGAAAACCAGTTCTTGGAATCTGCTATGGCATGCAGGTGCAGCTGAGTGATATCTTTGTCCACAGTTGTCTTCTAGGCCTCATTTCTGATACTGGCTGAAGATGAACTGCTCAAGGACCTGCTTTTCAAATATAAGCAGTATGCCACATGTGCAAAAGATACTTTGAAAGTGTAAACTGAGCATACTGTGTATTATTCTTTTGGCTCTGCCATATCAATAGCATAAGTGGTTTCGCTTAACTGCTGTGAATTGAGTTCCACACTGCTTTTTTTGTCACAGTAAATATAACCTGGCAGTCAGTAGCTGATTCTGTCTAGATGGTGTTGGAAGATGTGCCCCTCACGTAAACAAGTGAAATGTTTTTTTCCCCTTGGTTTTCAAGTGTGGAAAGTTTGTAGCATAGTTCTTAAGAGTGCTTAACCCCTTTGCCCCACAAAACACGTATCTACCTTGGGACCGAGTGGTGACTCTGCAGTCATCTACTATATCTAAGCTGAGTGAAGAAACAAACTTCCAAGGAGGCAAGGGGTAGATGAGATGCACAACTTCTGCTTGTGCATCTTGTTGGTTTTGGTTTTTTTTTTCCAGGGTTTGTGAATTACTAGGCTTTCAGAGGTGCTGAATAATGGCTGGAAAAACTCCTTTAGAAAGGCTGGTAATCACAGAAACAATGTTGGCACTCCCAACTAAAGGGAAACGTGTGTTATTAAAATGTGCCTTAAAATGCCAAGTGAATTGAAAGCCATGTTAGCTAGCCTCAAGCAGGGGAGTTCCTTAAGGCTGACGTTACGGAAATGAATCAAGTGTCTGTAGTAACGCACTACTGCTTCATTATAAAAAGATTGAAATCAGTCAGGCACAGTAAGTATAATAACAAACTAGGTCTAAAATGGAGTCTTCAAAGCTCTGAAAATGGAAGTAGTTGGAAGGTGAGACTCAAAATACTTTTACCAGCTATATTTGCAATGAGAAAAAGAAATCTTTGAGACTTCTGAAATCTAAAATGCAGATATACAAGTCCAAATGACAAGGTAAGGTTTTGGAAATCAAAAACCTGGTCAAGAACTGTACCGCTCTGATGTATCAAGGAGTATTAAGAGGCACAAAAATAACACTGAGGGAATAGACTCAAGTCTTTGACTGGTTCTCCAGAGCTGAGGAGCCAGATTTTGAGAAGTTTAAACCTGTCTGAGGGCCCTTAACTAAAGAATAGATAAATCACATTTCTGTTCAGCTGCTTAACTGTTTTTATGATATCTGGCCTCAGATACTCAGCTGATTTGTAGAGCAGCCATTTACAAGTGCAAGTAGATGTACACTATTGAATGTGCATTATTTTGCAAATCTCTACCTATTGTCTGTTGCGGATTTCTGCCGCTCGTGTGCGGCAGCAGTCCCCAGCTAAGCTGACAGAAGGCCGACAGAAGGGAACGAGCCCAATACAGAACAGTTATTAACTTTGAAGAGAATTCTTACAATTTTGCAAAACGATATATTAAATGAGCGTAATCATGAAAAAGTAGGTTGGTATGATTTGGAGGGCTAGAGCTGCTGTCAGTCATAGGCAGACTGAGGTATAAAGTGGTACTAGATTGTGTGGTGCTTTTTCATGTAATATTTTTGTCTTGACAGATGATGAATAAGGTATTTGGAGGTACAGTGCACAAGAAGAGTGTTAGAGAAGATGGAGTGTTCAGCATTACTCTGGATAACACATGTTCATTGTTCAGGTACATAGACATTTAAAGTTCCCAAAACAATATTGGAAATATCAGTCTGGAAATTGGTGGCTGGATGAGAGGAAGCTTATTTTAAAGAAAATAGCAAAATTGCACCCGTGCTTGTCTGGTAATTCCTAATAAAACTTTTACAGCTATGTTCATGAGTAAGCAAGTTACTCATTTGAACAAGTACTTAGGCATAATTTCTCAACTGATTCCAGAAATGCAGCTATATTTGCTTGGAATATCGTGTAAACCCCTTATTTCAAAGTAGAACATCTTCCTTGAGACACCATAAAATGTACCACAACATGAGAATCTTCGCGTTAAGCTCTTATATCTTTCTCCTGTGCAGTGTATTACTTGTATTGGTTGGCACCCGTCCAATTTTTGAAAGGTAGGAGAAAATCTGAAGCCATTTGTTTTCTACCTTTCTTTAAAATTGCTTTGTGATATTTTATAAAACCAGAATTAGATTTCTTGGTAGTTTGTCAATGCCTCTCAAGTTCCTTGTAATAATTTTAACAGTTTACTCATACCTGGAGTTCCAGTTTTATTAACTTCCCCCGTAGGGCTACTGGGGAACTTTATACCCTGCCTAAAGTCTGAGGTGCCCAAATTGTCCTGAAAACACTTAGTTTTGAGCAGGAGAACTTCACTTCATTGAAATAGAAAGCAGGACTCCAAGTATCCTGATTGACTCGAGGTGGCTCTACATGTCGAAGGGGGGATTCTTCAATATTGGCATGTTTATAAAAAAAACCACAAACCCTTCTGAATTAAGATAAATTAACCTCTTGCACGAAGATGTATTGTACAAGAACTTAAGCAGCTTCCAACGGAGGCATCTCGGAGTTGGAGGTGCCACTTTCTGGGAAGGAAATTATGCATATATTTCAAATGGGCCTGGTCAGTCAAGGTGTTCTTTTATTGGGATCCCTAAGGGCTTCTCTTGGAAACGCAGGTAGGGAGTTCTGTTTGTAGTAGTTTGTTCTGTTTTTTTAATTGATTCTTGGTTTTAATCTTACTTTTTTTTTTAGGGGCCTTCAGAAGGAAGAGCTGGTGCTCCTCACTCACGGAGACAGCGTGGATAAAGTAGCTGACGGATTCAAAGTGGTTGCGCAGTCTGGCAACATTATAGCAGGTATTTATTTTACACTGAAATTGCCTTTTGATAATGTTTGCTAAAGGAAAGCGTTATGGCAGACAGTAGTGTGGTAGACAGACCAAATGAGAACAGAATATCTGTTATTTAATTGCCAAATAAGTGAATTGTTTTTAACAATTTCTTGTATGTGTTTGCATATTGTGCTGTCATGATAATAAAGAAAGAAATAGACGTGGAAAGGAATGGTCTGTTTTTAAATTGGTGCTTTCAAGAAAATGTAACTTTATTTTTACAGTTTATCTTATTTTAAAGTATGCATGTGTTGTTTCTCTTTGAAATGAAATATTGTGTGCCCTTAAGGCAGGGGAGAGGAAGACATGTACTGTAGTGTGCAGAGTAAACAGCATTTGGTTTTTGCGCTCTAATAGTACAAGTCAAACACTGTTTAATTATTAAAGGTTGATTAACTTGTTATTGTATTTAATATTGCATGAATGTTTAGCTGAGCAAAAATAATGCTGGTACTGAAAGCAGTGTTTCAGACATTACACACAGGTTGTCACAGAAGAACGTAGGACCCTAGAATTTGGTTTTTGAAAGCTACTCAAATTATTGAATGCCAAACAACCTCTTTCAGTCTCTTTCCTAGGAGGGATGGGAGACCTGGAGAGGTCTTGAGTTTGCGGAGCCACTCAGTAAGATCTCAAAGTATTCACCTGGCTTATTTTAAATCTTTAATTAAAAAAAAAAAAAACCACCCACGTAATTTGAGGAAAAATTGACCTTTTAAAAGACTTAAAAATGTTTTGTGATGGAAAGATTCTTTCCAAACTACTGTTAGGATTAGACAGAGCATTCATTATGTTCTGGTTTGCCTTCGAAGTGATCTAGAACACGTGCCTACTCGGATCACTCTACAAATAGTTTTGCTATGTAGAGTTTGCCGCATCCAGCGTGCAAGCTCCACCAGAGCTCCGATTTTAACCCAGCTTTATGGATGCATTAGAAACAGAGTCGTACCTTTCCTATGCGCAACACTTTCCTGGGCCATTTTCCATGGGCTCTTCCAAAAGCCTGTGGCTCCTTGTGCCTAAGCAGGCAAAGAAATGCTGGTAAGGTGGTAGCCAGGCTTCCAGCAGCGACAGAAAATACAGCGATCCAGCGTACCTGGGAGGCTAATGCAGGTCAGTGGAATTAGGCGGTTTCCCTCCTGTTTTTTTAATGCCCGTCTGAGCAACATTTACTTGGTGCAAGGTGCAGTATTGCGATCCACTCAGAATAACCCTCCAGAGAATGTTAAAAAGGAGAGCGGTGGTGCCTGCAAACATAGCCCTGTCGGGACGCTTGCACAGCTGGACTAGCACAGCCCGTTAAGGTGGATGCAGCTGTGTCAATGTGGCTTGGTTGCAGGGTTGTATGAGGTCATCTGGTGAGGAGAAAGTGAACGTAACTGATTTCCTACTTTCACAATGGCTTTCCTAGGATGTCTGAGTGTTATCCTTGGTTTCTGAGGGATTGTGTGTTCTAGGTATGTAACAGTACCCTTGTTCCTGATCTTAACCAGCGTCTTTAGTTTTGATGATTTGTGCCAAAATGTGGCAGTATAAATCACTCCAGAAGTGTATGCTTGGCTTTCTTGGGTATGCATTTCACTTCCAATTTTTTTTGTCATGCTCACTTCTTTGCACCAATGAAGGCATAGCAAATGAATCTAAAAAACTGTATGGAGCACAGTTCCACCCTGAAGTTAGCCTCACAGTGAATGGGAAAATGATCCTGAAGAATTTTCTTTACGATATTGCGGGATGCAGTGGTACCTTTACGGTGGAAAACAGAGAACTACAGTGCATTCAAGATATCAAAGAGAAAGTGGGCTCATCAAAAGTCCTGGTAAGTAGATTGAATTGAAGCTGAAAGGTTATTTGCAAAAGCCTGACAGAAACACTGACACAGTTACTCAGGTTAATCTGAAAAATCAAGAATTGTCGTGATTTGGGTAATATATTAAACACGTTTTAGATAGCTGGCACAGTTGGGTCAATAGCTTGTTTGACTGCTTGTTTTCTTCCAAGTCATTGACCAAGTCAGTAGTCTGTTCTGATCCTCATAGTTGTATCTGAATTATTTGTTAACACTTTCTCCATAGACAGCTGACCAAATTTTGTTGGGTTATTTTCTTCTTTTTTTCTTCTTCATCCTTAGGTTTTACTCAGTGGCGGTGTGGACTCGACAGTGTGTACTGCTCTCCTGAACCGAGCTTTAAACCGAGATCAGGTCATAGCTGTACACATAGATAATGGTTTTATGCGCAAAAGAGAGAGTCAATCTGTGGAGGAGGCACTCAAAAAACTTGGGATTCAAGTTAAAGGTACCGTAATTTTTGTTCAATACGCCCGATACCACCAATGACATGGCCAGTCTCCTGAAATGTACGTTTAGCGTTTGGTCTCATGGATCTGAATTGACCTTTGCAGCTCTCAGACTTTACATACCAAAGCATGGTTGCTAATTTGGAACAACCTAGACCTATTCACAAAATTTCAAACCTAAAATACAAAACCCTACTTACTTGATTGGAGCATACAACAAACCAGGCCATCGCTTCAGTTTCTGAGATCCGATACCCGCTGTTGGGGCGCAGCAAAGCAGTGGATGTGTGCCTCAGTCACTGGTGCTCAGTCACTTTTCTGCTGACGGTTGAGTAATCCTTTTCAGCTGCTGCAAAGCTCTTTTGATTGCAGTTTTCTTCAGTAACTTGGTTAAAGCCCTACTGGAGGACTGTTATTTCTTGTCCTTGATTTCTTTCTTTTTAAACTGTGAGCTTATTTGAGTGATTGAATGCAATTATAGCCAAAATTACTTTTTCAAGGCAGTTTTTTTTTGCTCTCCTGGCTTCTAAATAGGTGCATTTTAGTTGGTTTTGGAGTAGCTTGTTGAGAAGCAATACATTATGAGAGAGCGGAAGGTACCTTGTCATGGCTGATGAGAAGGTTTAGAGTTCTTCAGTACCTGAAGTACGAGGAGGTCAGAGAAGACAAATTATGTACGTTTGAGTTGTGCAGACATCGAGAGCTGCTTTATACTGCCCAGCTGATTTATCTCATGAGTAATAGCTGCCTATTCCTGGGGCTGTGTGCAAGTACTGTTGTCAAGTGATTCTCTGCTGGTTTGGTCAGGAAGCGTGGCACTAGCTGAGCAATGCTTTCCACTAGCCTGACGGTGCGAAGCAGCGCAGGGAGCTTGCATGTTAGCGTCTTGCAGATTGGGCTGCGACATCCTGATGCAGCAAAGTCTAAGCTTTGTTCTACACACATCTCTATTATTATTAATATTATTATTATTAACAACCTTTTTTTAGTGAAAAATCTATCTCTTACTCTTGCAGTCTGTAGGCCAATAAAACTGGGCTCTGGCAGGCTGCCAGAGTAACAAATTGAGGGAATCCCTTTGCTGCAGATTCTCCTTCTGTAGGTCATGGAGTTCAGTGCTGGTAAAAGATGCCAAAGAGCCTCCTAGCTGATCTCTGCATTGAGAGCCTCTCTAAATTAAGAGGCATAATATACCATGAGTAAATAGTGCATCATTTAATTTTGGTTGCAGAAATGCCTTGAGGAAATACCATCCTGTAAACTATTTAAATAAAGCAAGTAATTTGTAATCTAAGAGGGGAAGCAAGAAGTGAACTTTCACACGGTTGCCTGGCCTCATATTATGGAAAAAAAAAAAACAGAAACCTCTAGAGTAGGTTAATAAGAGAAATAAAATGCTTTTGTTACAATTAATTCTTGAGGTATTGAACAGCCCTACTTAATGCAGTTAATGGTCAAAGGCCTGGAGTGATTTTTGTTTTCTATTTTTAAAGCAATAGTGTGAAATACTTTTTTGCAACTTTGCATAAAAATCTTTATGGCTTTGCCAAAAAATTCCTGTACTTTCATGCAGTGGTGAATGCAGCTCATTCGTTCTACAATGGTACAACAACTCTGCCCATCTCGGATGAGGACAGAACTCCACGTAAAAGAATTAGCAAGACCTTAAATATGACTACAAGTCCTGAAGAAAAAAGAAAAATTATTGGTGACACCTTTGTTAAGGTAATGTTTATAATTATGTTGGTTGTTTTTTTTAAATTATATGATTTCTAGATGCATCTTCTACGCCAGACTGTTCCATGCTAAAGCACTATGCACTCAGTGGCATCAGTGGTCTTAATTTGTGGATGACCTAAGAAGCCATTGGTGCGTTACCCTAAGCCTAAACCTTCTGGCAGTCAATCAATGGTCACAACATGGTTCACAAGCATTGTACTAGATCCACCGTCATGCTTAGATATACTGTCTTGGTTGGCCATTCATTTCTGTTGGATAAACTTCCATGTGATGGTTTTTCACCAAATTGATGGGTAATGTGAATTGGGGCATGCTGCTGTTGCTTTGCTGAGGTGAGCCATTTTCCGTCTGTCAGCAATCGGTGTTGGTGATGCAGGGAGAATATAACATTTAACAGGCAGGGATGTTCCTGTAATCTGAAGATTTTTTTTTCCATTTTCCGTTCAACAAAATATGGGGTTATAGGAGTATTTCAGCAGTGGGCTAGCGTCATAATTAGTCTTCTTGTTTGTGCTTTTGCAGCTCAGTAGCATTTGTTGGGCAATCCATTATCTTCCTTTAGACCTTTGACAACCAAAAAGTAGATAAGAACACTTGTCTGTTTTCTCTCCACCTTATAGATTGCCAATGAAGTTATTGGAGAAATGAATCTGAAACCTGAAGAGGTTTTTCTTGCTCAGGGTACCCTCAGACCTGATCTCATTGAAAGTGCTTCCCTTGTTGCAAGTGGCAAAGCTGAAGTCATCAAAACTCATCATAATGACACAGAGCTGATTCGAAAGTTAAGAGAAGAGGTAAATGAAAATGAGGATATTGGTGTATCTTTCTGGTTCTCACAGATGTGAAGCCAAGTATCCAAAGTTAACAACTTCTATGTTCTGCTGGTATAACTGTCTCATGTTGATGGAACCCTATTCTGATTAGGCCCTTTAGATTATATTGTAATGTGTTACAATTTATTACACTTCTTAGTTGCTACATTCCCTTAGTCAAAATTGAGTATTGTCCAGCATTGGATATTGAGGAAGAGGTCAACAGATTGAACGTGGATTCATTCAGTGTGAACAGTGATGTTCTCAGCTGCAAGCTGAAAGCCGTTTCCTCGCTCTTACTTTTTAACCCTCAAAACAAACCTGCATCCTAGTAAGGAAGCATAGCAATACCAAATAACTTTAGTAGGAGAGTAGTTTAAGACTTCTCAGGCAACTTTATTCTGGTTCAGCTGGAATTCATGATGTAATGGGTTACTTATTCCTTCTGTTGTATCTTGTTCTGAACACTAGTCAATGGGTAACATTGAGGTGCTGATAGTCCAGATCTGGCACATTATGGATTCAGGCAAGAGCAGTGACAGTGCTTTAGTGAAAAGATCATTAGCTCCTGTTGAAAGGGAGGGACAAAATACTCCTCTTCTTGAACCTCTAGTAACCTTCAGCACTGCAAGCTTAATATTCTCCTCTCTCTTGAGAGAGCATGAGAATAATACATCTGAATGGGTTGAAATCTAGGGATAGTTCCTTCAGGTACCTACAGGGATGAGTTCTTTCTGTTCTCATGCAGCTTCTTCATCACGTTACCAGTAACCTGGTCGGCTCTCAGCTGGCAGTATGCTGGTCACACACCATCTGTTTGCCAGTTGTCAATTTAAGAACCCATAAATCTTCCTGAAATGGCCCAGCACGGACATCCATCTATGGATGACCACCAGGAGGTTGAAGGTGATACGAATGCAGGAGGTTGAACTGTCTGAAGAGAAGCAGCCCAAGTCCTGTCCCTTTGATTGCACTCCCAGTCAGTCTGTTTAGTCCAAAGTCTGGAAAAGCTTTCTGAATACTTTTCTCCTGCAGAGCCCTTAACTATTAGCATATGAAGCAAATGTAGGAGACTGCCCTGTTTTGTCTTTTCTGACATGAGAATGGTAGGTTTTCTAACTGTATTAAAAATTGAGAGAATGAATGCCTGAGACATCACATAATGACCCTGTTGGAAGGTGCTCATGTATTAGTTTTTAGTAAGTGCCCAACCATAGGAGAGAAAGTAACTGTTACTGACCCATGCTTCTAAAACTGTACGAAGTATTTTCAAGGCTTTTAAATGGGTTTGGACATCTAGGGAAGAGAAGAAATTCTAAATTTCTGAAGACAGTCAGCGCAGGCTTGACCTACAGCTATATCTACACTGATTGAGCCATTGATACTTCTGGCACGAACTTAAGCTTCCTTGGCTTAGCCTCTGTCCTGCAGCTGTTTTTACAAAGCCCACATTCACATGTACTTTTCTTTCCAGTCTTTATGCAAGTGTTGGCAGCTGGTGCTGTGAAAAGCAGACCGATCTGACTGCCGTAACCTAAACGTTTGAGGCTTTTTGTTGAATATGTAAGCTGGATTGTAAATTGCTTTTTCTTTTTTTAAGGGTAAAGTAATAGAACCACTGAAAGATTTTCACAAAGATGAAGTGCGAGTGCTAGGGAGAGAACTTGGTCTTCCTGAGGAGCTGGTTTCGAGGCATCCCTTCCCAGGTATGAGAGTTGGTCTGTGCTACTTAGTGAAGGGAAGGGCTATAGATCGCATCAGTGTTGCTTAGAATATACTTAACCTGTAGAATGAATTTATGTTGGAGCATAAAACTTACCTCTAAACAGGAAAAAATTTATGGATTGATCAGTTTTTAATTAAGCAGGAGTTTTTTTCAGGAAAAGAACACTTGAGAGCAGCTTTATTATGTATAGGGATTAAAGGAAAAGTTTTATAATAGAGTTCGCTTTTAGCTGTATTTGTTTCTTTTTAGTTCTATAAGCCAAAGCAAGAATTATCAGTGAAGTGCAGCTGAATGCTGCCTGTGCTGTCAAATGTATCTTACTTGAAATAATGGCCTGTATTTAAATGCAATGCCTGCTTTTCTAAGGGGCATTTGCTGTTTTGAAAATGATTACATGGAAAGTAACAACAGTTCCCCTCCAGAAAACGTCACAGTATAATACAGCAAAGCCCATATTCTTTTAAGAGACTTATGTTTTTCTGTCCATGTGTTTTAAAATTGTCTTGCAGGGTGTGTAGTAGTCACTGCCAGAGCGTGTAGGCTGTTGTGCTAATGCACCAGCACCACATGAAATACAAGAAGCTGTCTTCAGACATTTCCAGCAAATGATATGTGCTTTTGTATTAAGTAGCTAGAAGGTCAAATAGCTGTCGGGGTCTTTAAAAACAATGGAGACTCAACCGTGTGCTATAACCAACGCTTTCATCCCAGTTGTCTAGCAAAGAGAAGGAGGAGGTTCCTGTTGGCTTTGGCTTGCCATCCACCACCCTTCATCACCACTAACTGCTGCTTTACACAACCAGCTGATCTAAGGTGTAGGTAAATAATGCCTAAATGTGCCAAACAGCAATATCGTTCCAGAATAAACTGCTTGTGTATCTTTTTGTCTTGTAGGGTGTTAAGACAACTGCAGTATAGGTATAGTGGCAAAATATACAGTACTCAGGTTGACCTGCTGTTCCAGATGCTTTTTTAGCTGAGAGTCAGCTTCCTCTTATTAAGTATAATGTTTTTTCAACTTCGCGCTGCAGGTCCTGGTCTAGCAATCAGAGTGATATGTGCCGAAGAACCTTATGTGTGCAAAGACTTCCCTGAAACAAACAACATTTTGAAAATAGTTGCAGATTTTTCTGCGAGTGTTAAGAAGGTAACAAAATTGCAAAATTCTAATATGCATAAAAGTAGTATGATTGTTCTGTAGTGGCTTGCCGTAAGGTTTAAGCTGCTGAAAGTTTAAAACTACTTGTTTGTGCTCTTCAAGGAATAATGCATTCCAGTACAACTCACTCGAAGCCACTCAGTATAGTACAGTAGAATTTTTAGTGCCATGACTGGTGCAGGTGTTGAACAATTTCTGGAAAATGAAAGTTTATAACCTTTCAAATAGTAAATGAATTTTGGTTTAGTTAAACTTTGTGCTGATGAGATTTCTGGAGAAAATTCAAATCACGTAGTATCAGGAAAAGATTTTTCCATCCCTGAAATAGTTGTAACTTTCTAGATTTCCGTGCACTAACAATGACTGAATGTCTAAATGAAAGTGCAGGAGCAAGGAACTAGTGCTTGCCGGATGTCAGAAGTAAAAACCTGAAGTTTTTAATCAGTGATGTTTAAGTTCTCAGTCTCTGAACGGTTATGACCTCTGTGATTACCGTAAGCTCACTTGAGCTAAACTGCAGCGGGAGGTGAGAAGTCATAAGCAGAGAACTGCTTTAAGGTGTAAGTTCAAAACAACTTCTGAAAATGTTGATAAATACAGAAGGGCGAGTATTTACATCTGCTTTTCCTTTAAAACATATTGAATTCTAGTGTGGCATAACAGAATATTGCTTTGTTCTGTATCTGAAATAAAAATGAAAAGTACAGCTTTGTGAAAGAGAGAATATGTGTAGGAAAAGAGCTTTACCTATGGCCTTAGAGAACTTCAGCTTAAAATACATATGGTCTAATCAAATAGAATTGCTTTTGCTAAAATTTAGTTGTTAAATGAAAGGTATTTTTTAAATAGTTCCAAGGGGTAAATGTAGACTAAACTTGAGCAAACAGCTACTTAACTAAAATTCTTCTATTTGCACCGTGTAAGTTCTGTTTGAGTGCCTGGGGGCTTTAATAAAACTTTATTTTTCTGCGTCACTGCACAGCCACATACTTTGCTGCAAAGGGTCAAAGCGTGTACGAGTGAAGAAGACCAGGAGAAGCTGATGCAGATTACAAGCCTACATTCACTGAATGCCTTCTTGTTACCAATCAAAACTGTGGGAGTGCAGGTAAATGCATTCATTCAAGGGATGTTCTGAAAGCTGCTGCCTAGCAGTGTGGCAGGCTACGGTGAAGCATAATAATTGCCGCTTTAAGATACAGAAATAAAGAGCTTGACTCAAGAACATAAACTTCAAACGACGGTGATACCTATGTTGTTGTCATTTCTCAGTGCTGGTGTAGTGCAAAGGTGTCAAGGTTCCTAAATAGACGCTTGAGTAAATGCCAGGTATTGTATTTGAGGATGTCATTAAGGTTGAATAACGCTGGTCCCTTATAGGCAATTTCTTCAGGACATTCATAACCTTGTAGACCTCTGCTGTAATCCTGTGAGGAGGAGTCCTAGACTAAGTTGGTCAAAAATCCCCTGCTTCCTACATTTGACCATGGTTGTTGCCCTTTCCTGTACTTTTTCGAATTCTGCTACACCCTTATCCTTGAGAGGAGAGAGACCGTAGCAGTGCAGGCCATTCAGGATACGGGAACACATGAATGTGTGCAGTGGCATAGTGTGTTCTTTCCTTTCAAATATTTTCTTTCCTTGAAAATACCAGCACGCAATCAATCTGTGCTCTGGTCACCTTATATGAATCTTCCCATTCTGAATTTTTCCTTTTATACACTCTCAGTAGCTCATGAGAGGTCTGCTGTCTTACTCTGTTTTCTCATGCACTTGGTACCTCTCAGCATACTGATTTTACCAGCTTAGTGTCTGCTAAATGTTGGCGCAAAATATGGTACTGTAAACTACAGGGTGAATGGGAAAGTATTGTGAGCTATTTCATCATCAAAGTTCACATTAAAACGTATTTATTTTTCTTTAAATAGGGTGACTGTCGTTCATATAGCTATGTTTGTGGGATCTCTAGTAAAGATGCTCCACACTGGGAATCTCTTATGTTTCTTGCAAGGCTCATACCACGCATGTGCCACAACATAAACAGGTAAGGATTTTGAATTGTCATTATTTCTAATAATCTACTTATATATGAAAGTTTAGCATGCACGAGCATTCTCCTGTCTAATCTATAGTATAATTTTTTTATGTTGGCCATGGGTATCATGCAGAGATCACAAATACACAATAAATCAAAACGTAGGTGTATTTCTGGAATTACTAGCTTGGAAAAGAAATTGGTAGCCTATCTCTTCATCTTTTTAAACACTCGATTAGACAACATCCAATGTAATTTACACAAAATCTCTTTTGAAAGATTCCAAGCCTGTTGGTGAGTTGTGATGTCATGCAGTGTTCTTTTGCTTTGTGTCAAAAAGGGAGTTCATGTGGGACTGTCAGTTCTGCTGGCACATAAGAAAGCTCCAGAGCTGGGCGGTGTAATCGTAATTGAGCTCTCTTGTGAATATGCATTTTCTAGCTACTTGATTCCGTAACTTTTCTAGCAGCTGAGTTGCTTAGATATTAAATCAGTTCTGGAGAATGCGTATCTTCCTGGCCTGGCTGTAGACTTTCTGATGAAACTGCTTATAATTGCTGATAGCAAAACTTACTTTTGTCACATGAATGACCCCTACTGAAAGAGGTATTACTCATACAAGCTCGAGGCATGGACCTGGGTCAACCTCATGAGGTTCAACAAGGCCAAGCGCAGGGTCCTGCACCCGGATTGGGGTGACCCCCGGTGTCAGCATAGGCTGGGGGACAAAGGGACCGAGAGCAGCCCTGCTGAGAAGGGCTCGGGGGTCCTGGTGGGTGAAAAGCTGGACGTGAGCCGGCAACGTGCGCTCACAGCCCAGAAGCCAACGGTGTCCTGGGCTGCCCCTAAAGCCGCGTGGCCGGTGGGGCGAGGGGGGGTTCTGCCCCTCTGCCCCGCTCTGGGGAGACCCCCCCGCAGGGCTGCGTCCAGCTCCGGAGCCCTCGGCACAGGAGAGACACGGACCTGCTGGAGCGGGGCCAGAGGAGGCCCCAGCGATGCTCCAGGGCTGGAACAGCTCTGCTGGGAGGACAGGCTGGGAGAGCTGGGGGGGCTCAGCCTGGAGCAGAGAAGCTCCGGGGAGACCTTTCAGGGCTTAAAGAGGGCTGATAAGAAAGATGGGGACAGACTTCTTAGCAGGGCCTGTAGCAACAGGACAAGGGGTAACGGTTTTAAACTAAAAGAGGG
>NW_010510116.1:22860-27138 GCF_000687285.1 Phaethon lepturus
CTCGGAGCACCCTGCTCGGGTTGGGGACGTCCCTGCGCACGGCGGGGGTTGCACTAGGTGGCCTTGGCAGGTCCCTGCCAGCCCAAACCCTCCTGTGATTAAAGGCGAGATCTTGAATTGCAAGATACTGCTTTAAACTAAATGCAGAGGTAACAAAAGAAGGCATAAAATCAGGATTGCCTGTGCAATTTCAAAGTACGTGCTGGGTTTACAGCATTGCTGTCGTCTTTAAGCTCTTTTGGATGTAATACTACCCTCCTGAATATACCACATCTCTGGGACTTCTGCTGTACCAGGGTACGTTTTCAGAATCTTTCATTCCTGTTTATAGGGACACCGAAGCTGGCAGTTTGAGGAGTGCACCGAAATAGTTGGTCCGCTGCCCAGCTATGCTTGCAGACTTACTATTACACACAGAAATACAGAATGTAAAGCTTGCATATTTTTCTGCTTTGGATTTTAGACAAATATTCTTGGTTTGTATCTACAAACTGAAATAACTTGTGTGAATACGACTTAGTAAATCCTTGTATGAGGCCCGTCAGTATTATACTTTGCTTTTTGTTCTGCAACGTACAAAATAGGACATGTGAAATTAAAAAGGTAAAGCTGATGTGACCAGCTTGAATTCAGAAGATATTTTATTACAAATATTGTTACGTAGATTTATAAATAGCGGTGTTAGTGCCCTGTGATGAAAACACAGCTATTCATTAACAATAAGGTTTACTATTTAATGTTATCTTTTGGTAGTTTCCTATTGAGAGAAGATAAAAATTGTAAGCACATAAGTAGCTCTAGAATAATCTTAACTTTTACTGACATCAAAGTAAATTTGAAAAAACACGCTTTGTGGTACCACTGAGTTTGTATTTCTGGTTGTTTTTTCCAAAGGATTATTCTCTTGACTAAATATTATTGGGGCTATTGCTAGTCTCTAGCAAACCAAAATAATTAATACAATTTACTTCCAAAGCTAGTATGCATGTCATGTTTGTAGAATATATGCATGAAGTTATTTCAAGCTCTAGTTAGTAGCTAAGCAGAAAATCAAACATCATGCTTTATTTCCTAAATTCCTTTATTTTCTCACTGCAGTACTAAAGATGCAGTCTTTAGGCAATCTGTTTTATTCCACGTACACAAAATGTGGTTTTCTACCATCCTGTTTGTTTTCCAGAGTTGTGTACGTGTTTGGTCCACCGGTCAAAGAACCTCCTACAGATGTCACCCCCACTTTCCTGACAACAGGAGTCCTCAGCACTTTACGTCAAGCTGATTTTGAGGCTCACAATATTCTCAGGGAGTCTGGTAGGTGCTTTGCCTTATCCCATGGATTAGACTCTTGTTTCAAGATCCCTGCAAACCTAACGGGGTGTAGTTACAGAGGTACTGTCAAAATCTACAGGCTTCTTGAATATCCCAAAGAAGTGATAAATTAACGGGATGACTGGCAAGAGCTTTTGCTGACAGTTGCAGGAGCTGATCGCTAAAGCAAAGGAGTTGCTAGCCTTTCTGCTAGCAGAGTTCATTTTTGGGGCTTTTTGAGGACAGTGGCTTGCCTCTGACCTGTCACCCAGCGGTGTGGTGCTTCACTGCAGTGCAGACTTCTGCAAAAAGTACTGTTAGCCGGCTGAAAGTCAACCAAATTGCTTTGATCTCAGTCATCAGTATTTACCTGAAGTAAATAAACGGTGTGAAGAAATTTGACATAGTTTCTGAATCGTGGGGTTTTTTGTGGAAAGAAGGGAGCCCAAATACTGAGTTTCTAAGGTGATGATGCTCACTACCTGTGGTGGTTTCATACTTCTTAAAGTAAAAGCTGTATTGGTAAAGCCAACCACTTCAGGCTTGCCAGATGGTAATACTGCAAACCCTTAACGTCCAGGGAGCATTCAGTACCCTGTGATATGGTACACAGGCAGGGTCTGGGAATATAGTAGTTGTGATGAGGTTCTGTTTGGCGTTTGTTTTATTTTTTTAACTTAATTACATTTGAAGATGCGATATGTGTGGGAAGCAGTTCATCAGACTTGCTTATTTTTTGTATAAGTCAAGTTACAAAGGATATCTCTTTAAAAATACGTGTTCTGTTTGCAAGGCTGCTTACCATAATTTGTACAGAAATAGCCCCAAAAGGCTGAGGATAACACTGTCAATTGTGTTTGTAAAACTGTAGATGTGTCTCGCTAACTTTTGGTGACACTTGGCTTTGTGTGAACGAATCACTCCCAAAAATAAGACTTGAGTTTAGTGAAAAAGAGTCCTTGTACCAACAGCTCAGGCCAGTGCTAGCAGAGGGTGAGAGCCTGCATCAGTGTTAGACGGGCTCTGCAGGCTGCCACACGCCTGAGTCTCAAACTTTTAGAGCATTTAAACAGTGAAATTAGGGGGTCTGTGTATTGGCTTTCAGAAGGAGATATTAAAAAAGAGACGATTGTCTGGAGTTACCTATCAGCCACCACCAACAGGGATACTTAAGAACTTTCTCTTAAATATGTCAAAGACACAGATACTTGTGAATGGGTCTTTATTGGGCTTGATATGGGGGTAGATGAAACTCTATGGTGGTTATGTTATGTGGGAAGGAAAGTAGATCTTAAATTGCATTCACAGCATATTACAGGGATAATGGAGATTATCTGGTCTTGTTCTGCATGCCTGCAAATGCTGAAGATCATTTCAAGTGGCAGCTTGAATAGTTTTAGTGTATGCACTACTGCGTGTGATCTTCTGGGGTGTGGTAGCAGTAGCGAAAGATCCCAGAGGTGCGAATGTAGCTCCTAGTATTTAGTTTGAAGTACGTGTAGGAAATTCTGTAGAACTTCTATCATGCTTTTGTCTTTAAACCAAACTAATGCACTTTGCACTGCTGTTTTCTGAAGGTTATGCCGGAAAAATTAGCCAGATGCCAATAATACTGACACCGTTGCATTTTGATCGGGATCCCCTACAGAAACAACCTTCCTGTCAAAGATCTGTGGTTATTCGAACTTTTATTACAAGTGATTTTATGACTGGTATCGCAGCAACCCCTGGTAATGAGGTTCCAGAAGAGGTAACACGGGTTTAAGTTTCTTTTCAACATGAGCTAGTATTGTAGGTGACTCATTTTGACTTTCTTCCCTCTCTCTTGATTGCTTGCCTTGACTTCGTTTTAGCGCAACTTTTTGTCTCTTTCATAGTAGTCATTAGGAAGAATATGGTGGTGTTTTGGGAAAAAAACGTAACAAAATGAGAAGCTGGCAGGTGGGTATGACAAAGGCTTTCCAGCAGACTTGAGCTAAAATACCACTGATGAAAAAAGAAAGAATACCGCAGCCATTCCTGGGACTTTGAAATTAATTTTTGGCATTAGTAATTGAAATTGTCCTGAGTGACAGAATTGCCCTTGATTGCCACTTCGGATTTTACTGGAACTTGCTATTTTAACATCTCAGTGTGCTGTTTCCTATTTAGGTCACTAAAAGGACTTAGGAGTCTATGTCAGTCATATTTTTCTGGGAAACTTTATCTGTGTCCAGTCCGAAGTGCTGTGTCTCTCTGGGAATGCAGTGTGGAAAGCATATAGGCATGGTTTTGTAATTGCATGTAGCGGAAGTCTTCTGCTTTAATAAGGCAGCCTATCCATTTAAAAAGAAGTGATTCGAGGTTAAGTTACTATGTAAGTGATTCCATTATATAAAATGAGGATTCAATTGACCTGGAAGTTTTTTGTTTGTGTGGTGTTTTTTTTAAACACAAAACCGACCACCACAAAACCCACAACCAAACAAACCAACCTGCACATTCTTCAAAAGGTAAAATCGTCACTTTAAGGTGATCATGCGGTAACAAAATAATGGAGGTTGTGGAAGATACCTGCGTTTATGGGGAGAATAATCATATTTGATTAAAAATTTTCTGTGTTTTTTCATGGAGAGCAAAGCATTGTTTAATTTATGCTTGCACTATAAAACAGCATGTCATGTAAGTGGCATTGTTGAGAACTGTGGGATTTTTAAGAAAGCAGAACTTCCAAGGATCAGCAAATTCTCATCTAGAATACCTTTGCTAACATGAATTGATTGTGAACTCCGGAGAATTACTCTCAACGGAACCTCTTTCCTTTGGATGCCTCTTTCTGTGTGGTTTTTTTTTTAACCTTTAGAGCTCCCTTTTGTTTCGAAAGGGGTTTAACTCAGGCTGTTGTTTTGTGTTTGGTGGTGGTTCAGCTGGAGATGATGGTCTGAGAAAGTGTGAAAATGTTTGATAGTAACACATAGCAGCATATGTTCC